>NC_142542.1:17170000-17362500 GCF_056151865.1 Erythranthe guttata
CCCAAATAAATGCCCTTTCTTTTTTCTTCACTTCACTTCTCCTTCTCATTCCTCTCTCTCTCTCTCTCTCTCTCTTCTTTCTCTCTCTTCTTTCTCTCTCTGAAATTATCTTCTGTTTCTGCTGTAGTACATAATACACTTCGTTGGATCCCAAGAAAATCTCACATGCATTGATCTTCTGCAATATAATTTCGATGAAACCAAGGTAAGTTCGTACAACTAAAATTACATGTCTTAATTTCTGCAAAACTATAGTACTAATAATACTTTTTTGACCTTTCTTGAATACATATTAATTATACATATTAATATTAATTATTTTCCTGGATTAATTATATTATATGATGTCCCTGCAGAATGTCGAATAATTCATCGCTGAAGCAAGAATTCCTGAAGAAATGGATAAAGGGTGTCCAAACATGCAGCAACCTCAACAAGGAAATGACGATTTTGGACCGAAAGAACGCCATCAAACTATCAGCTGACGTGGCCATCGCTTCGACTAGAAACGAATCGACGCGCTGGAGCCAATCCGTTATGAACGACGCCGTGTCGACCAACCGAACCTTGGTCGAACAAATAGTCGGCCGCAAATTAGTTTCTGATCGAAAGAATAAACCGGCGGCCGCCTCGGTTACCAGCAGCACTAACAACTGCAGCAAGAGGATTTTGAGAAGAAGCCATCGACACAAAGCGACGAGAGGAGTTGTACGTAAATCGAGTAGTTTCTCGATTGCCAAGAAGTTAGTGAAGAAGAGGACGCGCGTGCTTAAAAGACTTGTACCTGGAGGAGAGAGAATATCTGACGAATATTCGTTGATTAGAGAAACCCTAGATTATATCCTTTCGCTACGAGTTCAGGTTGATGTTATGAGACACTTTGCTGCTGCTGCTGCTGCTGCTGCGAAGAGGTTCGAACCTTCGAAATTTTAATATTTTTTATTTTTATTTTTATCGGATATAAATTTTCTTATAATTTTTTTTTTATTTCTTTGAAGATGTAATTAGGAGGAGGTTATTAATGATCTTCAAGAATGTAATATTATTCTGTGTACATATTATATATATATATATATATATATATATATATATATATATATATATATATATATATATATATATATATATATATATATATATATATATAGCATTAAATCTCTCAAAAATATTTTGGTTGACTTTATTGCTTCAACTAATAAACCCAAAAAATATTGATGATGATGACAAGGATGATAGTAATAGTTTATATGTTTCTCTATTTTGGTGACTAGTCTCTTAATTATAAATTACACATTGTGACTAATTACTAGTACATTATTGTTGATTGCATCTCTTATTATTTTGTTGTAGCTATACGTTCGATTTAGCAAGATATCGTTTAGGCCTCGAATAACACATTTTCATAATGTGATTTAATTTGTCAAAAAAAAAATCAGAATTTTCGATTTGATTAAGGCGTAGAGACGATTCATTGGCTTGTAGTGACGTATAAGTTTTTTTGTTTAACATACATAACCAATTATAAGATGACGATTTTGTCATTAATGTCTAACTGTGTGTTGTCGAAGTTTAATCTATGTAGAAGACGTTGATGGCAACGAGAACTTCATAAAGAATTTTTAAAAATCGAGTATTTTAACAAAAATATGGTAGTAATATTATGAAAAATGACAGCGGCATTATAATCGGAAGTGAATTTTTGAATATGGTAGTGAACTTATGAAAAATGGTATTGAACTTGTGAAAATTAACAGTGAACTTCTCAAGATATGA
The DNA here is from genome assembly GCF_056151865.1 of Erythranthe guttata. Classification (NCBI taxonomy): domain Eukaryota; kingdom Viridiplantae; phylum Streptophyta; class Magnoliopsida; order Lamiales; family Phrymaceae; genus Erythranthe; species Erythranthe guttata. The sequence continues at coordinate 17,171,774 of NC_142542.1, forward strand.
CACTGAACTTCTGAAAAATTGGTCGAATAAAACTGACAGAGCATTCCTTAGAGTGCTTTTTAAACATACGAGCGAGGGATTTTATGGATATAACAAAATTGTTGTCTTTATCTAATTTTATGAACTTTTAGTTAATTTTACCCATTTACATTGTACTATATTTGTTTTCTTTGTAAAAAATCAAATTTTCTAGAAGGAAAAAATACATTTTTCAAAAATAATTCTTTTAATAATGAAAAATATAAACGATGTTGTAATTAAAACATAATTTAACTCACTTCGCCTTAATTTATCTTTGAAATCAACTGATGGACACTTAGCAGATTTCTCAATTGGAAGAGTAGGTCGCTAATTGCGTCACAAACACGTATTAGGGCGTCGAGAACTTGGTCCTGGTGAAAATCCTCAAAATCTCAAGCTTGCTTCAAAACTCGAAGAGAGAAGCTTGAGAATGCATAAAAGTGATTAGGAATGAATTAATTTTGCCTATAATGATAAAAAAAAGTTTTTTGAGGCAATCTTAATGGTAATTAGACTATTTATAGTTTAGATTCGTTTAATTATGGGTTGAATGCACACAATTCATTAAATTTCATAAATTAAGCATCTTCTTGAGTAAAATGAATAAATATGGGCCTTAGCACATAGCGGGCCTTGGGCTACATATTAGATTCTTTTTAATTGGTCTCTGATTTTTCTGATTTTTTCGGAACGAAACTGAAATACACATTAGATTTTGTATTCCGACGCAATTTTTAATTTCCAAAATTTGCGAGTTTTTTTCTTCATAAGATTACTTTAAATATCAATAGTATTATTTATTCTATATTATAGGTGATTAAATAATTGGAAATTCCATCGATTCTAATTCAAAAAATTCCTACTCTGGAACATGTTTTTTCATTCCAAATTATGAAATTCCAATTATCGGTTTTACAAAGAAATCCTGAACAAAATTGGAATAAACTTTTCACTTATGATTTTTTTCTTTTGGAATTTTGAAAGTGCTGATGCAATTCAATTTGTTCGATTTACACCCCTGATTGAGCTTGAAAATCTGCACCAGAAGCGACATGTGCTTTACCAATAAAACCAAAAGAACATGTTACACCAAATAAGAGTCACACAATTGTCTAAATTTATACAACTTGCCTTCTACTATATGTTTTCCAACCCTAAGTTTGGTTAAATGGCTTATATTAACTTAAAAATGATTCACTAAATTTAAAGTTTATTCTTTCACCTCGAACAGGTCTATGCGATTCTACACCTGGTGAAAAATATCAGGTAATTTTGCACCATAGATCTATATAAATAACTATCCACTAAACACACATTCACATGTGTACGTGAGCTATTTTATATGTAAATTAATAGTGTATGATCACCCAATGTATATCACTGACTGTAGCATCTACAAAACCTTTCGAACATGATAGCATCTCAAAAGACTTGTAGAATCAATTACGCGGAATTTAATTTTACTAAAGTTTATTCTATCAAAATTTAATTTATCCTCCAAAAGTTGGTTTAGATTTTTAATCCCAAGTAGGAATTAATGGTGGGCCGGCCAATCAATTGATTAAACAGTGAAAGAATCCATTATCAATTTAATTTAATTTATTGGGCAGAATTCTTTATGCTTGATGTGAAGTAGCTTGGAAACTTCACAATATTGATGGCGTGAAATTAATTATCCAGAATCAAATGATTAGTGCAATAAATTACTAATATTAGTACCTAATTGCTTTAGATTAAGCATCTCTATTCATTGCACTTGCAATACTAAGATATTTATTCTAAAACTTCACATCAAATTCAAATACTATGCTACATCAAATAAAACTCATCCGACGAACGTACATAATTTACATACATCCTCGTGGGCCCTACATTGGTGTGTGATTATATGCGTAATAGAAAGAAAAGTCTTAAAATATTTCATCCGGTATAGCATACTAGCGTATACAACTCTCGGAAAAAAACATATTAGCATCTACAAGACTAGAGTTTTTCTCCTTTTCCCTATTTTAGGGTTGACACTAAATTATGTTTTTAACAAATAATATTCCTCATTTAAATTGGTAATAAATAAAAGCCAACCAAAACTTAGTAATGTCTTATCACATGAGCATAGTGAGCATTTCATATTGTAGCAACAAATTCTTATCTGCGATTTAGACAAACAAGAAAAACTTGCACAAAAATAATTTTATTGAATTAAAATAAAATATTGCGGGTTACAAACTCTAATTTAATCCTCTGATTCTTCTCTCAAGAAAGATATGCGTTTGACTTTGAATTTCGGAGTCGGGTCGTTGACTTGATCTTCTCCGGATTTGATTTGGATTTGAATAACGTCTTCCAAGGGTCTTGCGACTTGAATCTCGGATCTAACGCTGAACTTTGACGGGTTTTGACTTGAAGATCTTGGAGTTCTTGATGGATTTGGTCCTTCAATCTTCCTTCGATCTTGTTTTGTTGATCTTTGACGGGTTTTGACTTGGAGATCTTGGAGTTCTTGATGGATTTGGCCCTTCAATCTTTCTTCGATCTTGATTTGTTCTTCCTTCGATCTTGTTTTGTTGATCTTTAACGGGTTTTGACTTGGAGATCTTGATTCTTGATGGATTTGGCCCTTCAATCTTCCTTCGATCTTGATTTGTTGAAGAACGCTCTCGATTTGATGAAGAACGCCTTGAATTTGATGAAGAACGACTTGAATATTGTAGAGAGAATTTTCTCCTACGGTTTTTCTTCTTCTTGAGTTGTGTCTTGAATTGTGTAGGGAGGGTCCCTATTTATACTGGTAGAATAAGAGTCCTACACAAAGTATTCTTGATGACGTGGCGCGATTTGATTGGCTCTCTTTAAATTGATATTTATCTCTTATAACTTGGAAGAGAAGAAACAATCCTATTGGTCAATAATTAATTGATAATTATCTCCATGACTTATTTTGCAAGATAAATTATAATCTTGGGATTCAATTTAATATAATATAAATTATATTAAATTTACGTGTCTACAAATGCCCCCTCGAGACTTGTTCACGGACAATGCGTCTTGGAGTGAATGAGTCTCGATAATTGTTTAACTTCAATTGCAGCTTGATCTAGCAAAGCACATACATTTTTTTGAAATCATGACTGGACTTAGAGAGATTCTAAGTTGCCTACGTACCCTATAGAGGGATCAAGTCATAACGTAGTTCAAAATATATCCTTTTGAGGGATGTCATGCACAGTTTACACTCATGTGGACAAGGAGAAACATTTGCAGTTTAAGCTCGTGCTGAAGGAGCATTTGACTTGAATTTGTAATAGTTTACGCTCGTATCAAGGATCCTTGACTTGATTCCGATATATAGATAGTTTATGCTCATATCGAGGAGCCTTGACTTGATTTGGATATATAGATAGTTTATGCTCGTATCGAGGAGCCTTGACTTGACTTGGATATATAGATAGTTTATGCTCGTATCAAGGAGCCTTGACTTGATTTGGATGTATAGATAGTTTATGCTCGTATCAAGGAGCCTTGACTTGATTTGGATATATATATATATATATATATATATATATATATATATATATATATATATATATATATATATATATATATATATATATATATATATATATATATATATATATATATATATATATATATATATATATATATATATATATATATATATATAATTTATGCTCGTATCGAGGAGCCTTGACTTGATTTGGATATGTAGATAGTTTATGCTCGTATCAAGGAGCCTTGACTTGATTTGGATATATAGATAGTTTATGCTCGTATCAAGGAGCCTTGACTTGATTTGGATATATAGATAGTTTATGCTCGTATCAAGGAGCCTTGACTTGATTGGGATATATAGATAGTTTATGCTCATATCAATGAGCCTTGATTTGACTTGGATATATAGATAGTTTATGCTCGTATCAAGGAGCTTTGATTTGATTTGAACTTGTAGACCTTTTAAACTCGTGTCAAGGAGTGTTTCATTCAATTTGGACATGTAGACCTTTTAAACTCATGTCAAGGAGTGCTTCATTTGATTTGACTTGTCATATTGCATAGGATGTTGTTTCTTCAAAAGACTTGCCCCCATCCTCATGATCTTCTTGTTCTTCTTCAATCTTTGAGCTGATACGACTTTTGGAATGAAGGTTCTTCCACTTCATTTGCAGTTATGATGCTCAATTCCATATCATGTGCTCGAGTGGCCAACTCTTCAAAACTTTTAGGTTGAATTCCTTGAAGGATATATCGGAGTCCCCATTGCATTCCTTGGATGCATAGTTCAATAGCTGATGTCTCAGGCAGTCGATCCTTGCAATTAAGACTCAAATTTCTCCAACGGTTGATGTAGTGGATGACAGGTTCCTTCTTCCATTGGCGGGAATTGGTGAGCTCAATCATGCTGACTGTTCTTCGAGTGCTGTAAAAGCGGTTGAGAAATTCTTCCTCCAAGTGCTTCCAACTATCAATGGAGTTTGCCCCCAAATCAATGTACCAATCAAACACGTTGTCTTTGAGCGATCGGACGAATTGCTTGATGAGGTGAACTCCGTACGTCCCGGCATCATTGCAAGTCTCGATGAAGTGTGACACATGTTGCTTGGGGTTGCCTTTGCCGTCAAATTGTTGAAACTTTGGAGGTATATAGCCCATTGGCATCTTTAGATCATCAATCCTTTGCGTGTATGGCTTGACATAGGTTGATGGAGACTTCGAGCCTCCTTCCAACTTGTCTTTGATGGTTCCACCGATCAGCGTCATCACTTGATCTACATGAATCATCCCTTCTGGAGAAACTTGAAAATCTTGAGCTTGAGCCTTCTCGTTTTCAACTGGTTGTTGCTTTGTGGATGCCTCGACTTCGTCTTGAGCCTCTATCTGTTCCACAATTTGACTAGCATCGGCTTTGTTCATCTTCTCGATCAACTTGGCAATTTGAGAATTTCGTTGTTGAACATGCTTTGCGAGTCCCTCAATAGCCTTGGTCAAACTTGCAATTTGCTCTTCCATAGTTGTAGCGTTTGTTGTCATGACGGATGCTATCTCTGAGTAGCTTGATGTTGAATGAGGCATGGGCTGTGACATCTCTCGTTTTGAGTCTTACACTTATGCGTTTGTGTTGACAAGAGGTGGTAAGCCTTTCTGAACGGTTTGGGGCGTCGAGCTAGTCTTGGAGGATGCTTCTTCCATAGTTGTAGCGTTTGTTGTCATGACGGATGTCATCTCTGAGTAGTTTGATGTTGAATGAGGCATGGACTGTGAAATCTCTTGTTTTGAGCCTTCCACGTCTGTGCTTGTGTTGACAAGAGGTGGTAAGCCTTTTTGAACGGTTTGGGGCGTCGTGCTAGTCTTGGAGGATGCTTGCCGCTTCTTAACCATACTCCTTGTAACTAAGCCCATACTTGATGAATCCAAAGTAGCAGTCTTCATTGCGAACGCAGAGCAGTCACTGCAACACTTTGAGGATCTTCGAGAGAGAGAAGAGATGAGAGGTAGAGATGTCCCACTGGGCGTGCCAAAATTTGTAGCAACAAATTCTTATCTGCGATTTAGACAAACAAGAAAAACTTGCACAAAAATAATTTTATTGAATTAAAATAAAATATTGCGGGTTACAAACTCTAATTTAATCCTCTGATTCTTCTCTCAAGAAAGATATGCGTTTGACTTTGAATTTCGGAGTCGGGTCGTTGACTTGATCTTCTCCGGATTTGATTTGGATTTGAATAACGTCTTCCAAGGGTCTTGCGACTTGAATCTCGGATCTAACGCTGAACTTTGACGGGTTTTGACTTGAAGATCTTGGAGTTCTTGATGGATTTGGTCCTTCAATCTTCCTTCGATCTTGTTTTGTTGATCTTTGACGGGTTTTGACTTGGAGATCTTGGAGTTCTTGATGGATTTGGCCCTTCAATCTTTCTTCGATCTTGATTTGTTCTTCCTTCGATCTTGTTTTGTTGATCTTTAACGGGTTTTGACTTGGAGATCTTGATTCTTGATGGATTTGGCCCTTCAATCTTCCTTCGATCTTGATTTGTTGAAGAACGCCCTCGATTTGATGAAGAACGCCTTGAATTTGTTCTTTGTTGAAGAACGACTTGAATATTGTAGAGAGAATTTTCTCCTACGGTTTTTCTTCTTCTTGAGTTGTGTCTTGAATTGTGTAGGGAGGGTCCCTATTTATAGTGGTAGAATAAGAGTCCTACACAAAGTATTCTTGATGACGTGGCGCGATTTGATTGGCTCTCTTTAAATTGATATTTATCTCTTATAACTTGGAAGAGAAGAAACAATCCTATTGGTCAATAATTAATTGATAATTATCTCCATGACTTATTTTGCAAGATAAATTATAATCTTGGGATTCAATTTAATATAATATAAATTATATTAAATTTACGTGTCTACGCATATATATATATATATATTTTATATATCTCTATAATTAAATTTCCAAAAACTAATATATTTTAGCAAGCATAATGTCGACAACTTGAATCAATAACATGCCTTGTACGTGATTGAAAAGTAGTTCGCTCGTTTGTCCAAACATCATTACACTCAAAAAGCTAATCTTCATCTCACATTTGTTTAATCAAAAATGGTAATCAAGCATAACATTGATTCAAACATATTATAATCAAACACATTAAATTTAGATATGACCATTTTATAATTAGTATGTTAGAAAATAGGGTAAATTACACTTAAACCCCTGAGATACTAAAATAACTTTAAGATTCCTGGGTATATGTAATTACAATCACCCGCTAAAACATTATTAGAAAATCTAACATAATAACGTATTGGATAAATTATTATGTTCGGGGTCTTAAGGACTATCAGTTTCAGACAGTGGTGGAGACAATGGCTCCCCAAACATTTCTTAAATCCTTATTGTTTTATATAAGATTTATAGATTTCCGTCTACGGTCGCATTAACAGGCCCGCGGAAAACAAATGTAATGCATATCGGTCTCCAGGACATGAAATCTTGGCTCCGGTAATTGTTTTAGGAGTGTGGTTATAAACTTATAATTACCAATACGACAGAGATCTTAAAGTTATTTTAGCATACCTTAGTTGCATAGGTGTAATTTACCCTAAAAAATAACAAAGATAGGTGTAATTTACCCTAAAAAATAACAAAGAAGTTAAAGATCTAAAAAATAACAAAGAATTTTATATCAAAACTCTTGATGGTTAGCAAGATATAAAACAGTGTCCCCAAAACCCCACATTCTTATCTTTCAAATTAAAATATATACATAGCCATTTAATCTTTCATGCATATCATGAGTGGCTAGCATGTGTAATTTTTCCATTTAATATTTGAAAGAGCTTTTCCCTAAAAAAAATTACAGAAGAACCTCGATAAATAATATTTAATAAATTAATAATAATTTTGCTAAAATAATAATTTATTCTGATTCTGACTAGAGGGTAATGTGCTAAATAATAAATTTAATAATTTAATACTCTGCTAAATTAATATAATTTTACTAGTCCCAACTGTATTAATTTATTGAGGTTTAACTTCGTGCTTATGTATAATATGCACAAACATGTACATATGCTTAACGGGTCATCTTATCTTCCCGACGCCATTTAATCTAATTTTATCGCGAAATCGAATTTCGTAAATTTATACATAATCTTTTCCAACTGTAAAATCTCATCAAATAATCTTCTCTAAATTTTGCTTGAGATGACATAAAGGTAGTGTGGCACTAAATTTTCATGGATTATCATTCCACACATGCATGGAATTCTAATTTAATCAAAAGTAATGCATTTAATGGGGTTATCCAACAAGTTGTAATCATGTGGTTAGGCTTCTTTTGTACCCCATTTTATTAAATTGAATTTTTTTTTTTATTATTTTTTTGTGATTGATCAGCATACAGCTCCAAAACAGCAACTTTAAATAGATGCTTAAATAAAGTAAGGCTAGAAGACAGAAGAAAAAATAGTACCTATATATGAAGGGACATTTTTTTTGTAACTGAAATTAGTTAGCTTCTTATATCGAATTAAATGGCGTTAGTGAAAATCGATCCGCCGACACTTTCTCAAGCACACCCCGAGAGTATGGATTTTCTTTCGAATTCTTGGTGCAATTTTGCAGTTCAAGCTTTGCAACCCGAGACATACGATAATCATCAATCGCTTGTTCTTCAAGAAAGTCCGGTTAAGGTATTCGAGCATGATCCTAGTACTCCCTATGTGGTAAGTTGATTATACGTAACACTTATATGCGTCCGTATATCCATACACGCACTAATTATTATGTGATCGATGTAAAAAAGAACATGCAGCATATGGACAAGAGTGCAAAGTTGGGCGATGGAGATACGTTTGCGCCTCCTTGGAAATCGAACGATATAAAGGTAAATTAAACAACAATTTTTATTACCACGTTAAAAATGAAGTTATCGGACAAAGTCTAATTTAATTTACATGGAGAAAATATTAACATTTTCTTCATATTTTTCATCGTTTGTTCAGTCATGGATATGGATGCAGCAAGCAATGCACCCGGAAGTGAATTATAACAGCTACTTCAAAAGGAAATGGGTAAATCTCGATTCCTTAGTTTATTGCGTTTAGTACCTCTCTGTTATACTGAATTACTAAAAAACCCCTCATATTTTAAATATAAGCAACAGCATCACTTATGATGTATTTTTTTTGCACACAAGTTCTCTAAAGACAAGTTCGGTTGAGTAAGCAAAACGGGTCTTCAAATTTTGTTTCGGAGATCTATTTAAAGATCGTAGAACTTTACGTTCTCTATAAAAAAGCAAGTTCATAGCTTGCTAATAAACTTGAATCGGAGGGGGTATTTTGCTAATAACTATAACACGGGGAGTTTTTTGACAATTTATACGATTTCAGATGACGTGGAAAATGGCACCATTTAAACAAGTGTCAATAAAAAAATGGGTGAAGGAAATAAAACAGAGGCGAAAAGACGAGCAGAGGCTGCAGAACGCAGAAGTGCACGCAGCAATATCGGTGGCCGGAGTTGCGGCTGCGCTGGCGGCAATAGCAGCAGAAAACTCGAAACACGACACTAATAAGGAATCTGCCGTTGCTTCGGCTGCCGCCTTGGTGGCGGCACAATGCGCAAAGGTGGCGGAGGCTATGGGGGCGAAGAGGGAGCAGCTCAGGGGTGTGATAGGCTCCGCCATAAGTAGCACGAACGCTGGTGAGATAGTTGCGCTGACGGCTGCCGCCTCCACATGTAACGACCTATCTTTTTTACTATTATTATTTAATTATGATTATAACGCGTTAGCACGAAATTTAATTCTTGGAAATTGGATCGGAATTAGTACTTGCGGAAAAAATCCATTTTTTTGTTTCGAAAGTGGAAATCTAATTCCAATTATGTTCCATAAGAATTCGAATAAAAGGAAACCGGAATTTCAGAAATTGGAATGACAAAACTTGTTTCATAATTGGAAATTTTCGGATCAGAATTGGCGGAATTCGCAATTTCCAGATTTTTCGTCACCTATAATATAAACTACATAATAATATTGATATATTAAGTGTCGTTTTTGGATAAAATCGAAGTTTTTGAAAATTAAAATCTGATCGGAATAGGGAATCTCATATGAATTCCAATTCCATTCCAAAAAAGAATCGGAAAAATCAAAATTTGGAATTTAGAGTGAAAAACATTGTTCCAAATTCGGAAATATTCGAATCGGGATCAATGGAATTAGAAAATTCCATTATTCAAACTGACGAATTAATAATATGTCTCTTAGGCTGTTACGTACAATTTACGAACCTAAGTATTCTTCTCGTTTTCTCAATCATGCAACTTTTATTTTTCGATTTTATTGAAGCAATAAGAGGAGCTGATACTCTAAAAGCCAGAGGAGGTCACAAGAACAGAATAAACGGAAGCTCTCCAGTGCTGCCGATTGAAGATAATAACGAAATCGATTTCAATTTCGATAAATGCAGATCGATTTTGGCCAAAGGTGCAGAGCTCAATATCGAGACAAAAGACGGTACGAATATTATCATAATCGTTTTGTTATAGAAAAAAAAAATTATTAACGTCGCTTTGCTCCGTTTATCCGCTACTTTTTTCCTCTAACTCGGTTTTCCAGCTTCCGATTTCCATTCCCTAATCACATTTAGTATATGATTAACATGTAATGTTGAAACAGGAAGGTATTTGCTGAGGTTAGTCACAATCATCCTTAATCATGAAGGAAAGGTAATTTTAATTACTTATACTACTGCTAACTTATGATTATTTAAAGGGTAAACTACGAAAAGAACCCTGAACTTAGGGTAAATTACAAAAAACACCTCCACCTATCAGTGATTATCGAAATCCCCCCAATGTTTGTCTCTGTCTTGCATCGACCCTCTTATGGTGTGATTTTTTACGGAATCTTTTTTATTCGAGGGATTATTCCCAAAAACATGTCGTTTCTATCCCTGACGTGACATTTCTTTATACTACATTTTAAAGACAAAAAATAACCTTATGAGGGCATTTACACGGAATCTTTATTCTTCGTAAATAACATTTTCACGACCTTTTAGTATTACCATTGCCCTTTTGAGGTTAATTTTTGTCTTAAAAAAGTAACATAGTTAAGGAAATGTCGCGTCTGCATGGATAAAATTACCAATTTTCACGAAATATACATCGGAATCAAAAAGATTCCGTGAAAAATCACATGGTAAGGAGGTCGGTGTAAGATGGAAACAAACTTCGGGGGGTTTTGGTAATTATAGATAGGTGGGGTGTTTTCGTATTTTAGCCTAAGTTCGGGAAATTTTTCGTAATTTACTCTTATTTAAATTGCATTTCTAAACTAAGATATTATTCTTGAATTATACAGGTTGTTCTCAAGTTGAAGAAACTCAACATGCTAAATGCTTTCACAAGACAAAAAGAAAGTAGGTTTTTTTTTTCAGGAAAAATACAGTTTTCTTCCCTCGCATTTGCACTGATTTCACATTTAGTCCCTCATGTTCACAAAAATCACATTTGACCCCTGGTGTTTCAAAAATTCAACACTTTTAATCATTTCCGTCAATTTTTCGTTAGTACTAACAAAATCAAGTGCGTGCCCATCATTTCTTAACTGACGACCTAACGGTAAATTGACGAAAATAACCAAAAATGTTAAATTATTAAAACATGAGGGATCAAATGTGTTTTTTGTTAACATGAAGGACCAAATATGAAATGCACTTAAGGGATGAAAACTATAATTTCACCTTTTTTCATATAAACGTACATTTGTGACAGCATTAAAGATGATCCATATCAAAACTTGCTAGCATCATACAAACGAATTTATTTTGTTTTTTTTATTTTTTTTATTTTAGGTACTGTGATCGACTTGCACGCTGAGATATATAAAGATTCGGAAGGTGGGAAAATCGAGACAGGCTATCTAATTGTACTAAAAACAGACAAGGGAATAACGAAGCTGGACATGATGAACGATTATCAAAAGTACAAGACATGGTCGATGACTATAAATCACATGCTAATTCTCTCTGCTACGTATACGAAATACGAGCTGCAATTCTACAAAAGTTGAAGCATATAGAGTGCGAATTCATTGTTTATGGCGTTTATGAAATTGTTTGTCATTTGTTTCCGAGACATCGTTAATAATTTGTAACGTAGTAGTGGTTTTGCTGTAAGAGAACATTTTCCGACAAGCATGTGGATGAATAATTTTTTCGTGAAAATTTTAAGCAAACTCGTGAAAAATAAAGATAATATGTGAAAATACTCGCTGAATTGAATAAATACCAAATCGAAAAAAAAAATAAAACGAACAATTATAATTGATTCTTCTTGAAAACCGTGAGGCAATTTCAATTATTAACGTAATTAACAATATAATTCGTCGTTCGTGTACAGGACACGATACAAGAATGTAATTTACAAAAGACACTATATATAGAAAGCGAAAAAATGTGTGTGTCTTAATTATGACGACATTTATTGAAGGTTATTACAATTCGTACGGGATAGGAAGAGCAGTCCACAAAAGAAGCCTTCTTGGCCGATCCAAAAATCGGGCTTGCCATGCAGGTTCGTCGCTCTCTATCGTAAAACCACTTTTTATGTACAGTTTCTTAGCTGCTTCATTATCCACAGCCACATGCACGTATAAGTCGCTTATTCCTTAAAACAAAAAATCGTCGAAAAAATTGAGTCATGTGACAGGTGCCAAAAGATAACGCAGACACACACACACACACACACACACACACACACACACATATATATATATATATATATATATATATATATATATATGGTAAATTATGGCCACTCTCCTGAAGTAATGTCAAATTACGAAAAAAATCCCTTCTGTTTGGGTAAATTACGTCCACCCTTGCGGTGTCAAATTTAGTGGAATATTCTCCGGTTTGTACCCATTTTACCCCATTCGAGCTCCACATTTTGAAAAAAAGATGATCATAAGATCTGTCCCTTAACTTGTAAATATCAAAAATCAGATTGTGGTGCAACAGAAACTGTATTTTTGCACAAAACGTGTACAAACTAGAGAATATTCCACAAATCTAGAACATTATGTTGAATTTACCACAATAAGGGTGGACGTGTAAGAAGATTCATAGTTGAGAGGTGGTTGTAATTATTCAAACAGGAGAGGGTTTTCGTAATTTGACCTTACCTTAGGGGGTGGTCGTAATTCACCCTATCTATATGTATGTAACTGCTTACCCCATTCTTGAGCGACCCTTTTTGCGTCTGCAATAAGCTCGTAGCCCAAACCGTTTCGTTGCAATTCTTCAGCCACGCATACATTGCTAATGTATGCCCGTGCAAAATCAGCTCCAATTCCCTGTTGAAGTAAGTCAAATAAAGACCTTTTTAGAAGATCGTCTGGTTTATAAAATAAACTTACGAAATAAATATTAATGTGAATGCGAACACCTTAGGCTTCGTTCCTATCATTTCATCCGGAAGGCTAAGGCACTGGTTCAGATCTAATGTCCCAACAACAACTCGATCTGCTCCGTTTTGCGAAAACTGCAAAACGGGAAAAATGTCGAAAATCAAATTCAAAATTTGATTAAAGGCCCATTCAAATTATATAATCGAAAGAACAGGTGATTACTTTGCAAGAGGCGGACAATTCTTCGGAGATATTAAGAACTAATGAGAGTGGCAGTGTAGCATTGATGCAGGAAACTTTTCTGAAGCCCTTTCTCAATCCCGATACTCGTTCTTTCAGCGCTTCGAATTCGCGCTCAGCCAAGTACTTTTTATGATCCTATTAAAACTTGACAAGTAGGAGAAAAAACATCAGCTTCATCTGAGGGAAAAATATCAAAATTGGAATGGAATTTTTGAATTCAGCCGATCCCGATTCGAAAATTTTCGATTTTGGAGCAATATCAACTTTTCATTCAGAATTACGAAAGTTCTGACATCCGATTTAAAAAAAAAAATTCGAAACGGAATTGGAATGCATATTACATTCTGATTTTGATCCGGTTTTAATTGCCGAACATAAATCCAACAATTCCGATTTATTTCCCAACATTACACTTATAATATCGACATTAATGTGCATTTAGTATAATAAGGGCTCGTTTGGTTACCACTATAAGGTTCTACTGACTAAATAGTAGAGGTCAGTAACACATTCAGTTGGCAAGATTCACACTTTTTCAAACCTAAAATCAAAGTCCGCTACACCCCTACCCATGAGCTCAATTTAATAGAAGGTGATTAAACAAGTAAAATACTAGCTTATCCTTCAAACCACATATTAATTTTATTAAATAAAATATTAGATAAATTACAACCACCCTATATAAGGTATAGTCAAATTATGAAAAACCCCCTCTTGTTTGGATAATTACATCTACCCATAAACTATGAATCTTCTTACACTTCCACCCTTATGGTGTCACATTTAACATAATCATCTAGATTTCGTGGAACATGTGCTCTAGATTGTACTCGTTTTGTGTAAAACTACAGTTTCTGATGCACCACAATCTGATATATACAAGCTAAAAAACACATCTTATGATCATCTTGATTCAAAATGTGGGGCTCGAATGGGATAAAACGGGTACAAAAGTGATAATATTCCATATAATCAAGAAGATTCTACTAAATTTGAAACTGAAGGGTGAACGTGTAGAAAATTTATAGTTGAGGGGTTGTTGTAACTACCCAAACAAGAGGGGAGTTCGTAATTTTACCATACCTCAAGGGTGGGTTTTAATTTACCCTAAAATGTTTTACAGGCTAATCACATATAATACCAAAATTTAACAGATTTAATACAAGATCTAAGCTTACATACCGAACATCATACTAACTAAATAATTAATTAGTCAGTAGAGAACTAATCTAATCTAATCTAATATAATCTAAACTTATCCGATAATCTAATCTAATCTAAACTTATCCGATATAGGTAACCATGAGAGCCCTAAGTGAGTAAAAAGTGGCCGCGATTCCAATCCGAATTTTTACAATTACGGAACAAAGTTCTATCATTCAAATTTCCGAAATTCCGATTTCCAATTTTTCCGGAACGGAATCGAAATTAGTTTTTCAATTCGAAATGGATAATTTCGGGTCCGATTTGTCCAAATTTAATTGATCAGACAGATGATCGGCAAACTTTCAATTGAACAAGAGTAGTGTAAAAGCAATTACTACCAATCTGAAAAAAAAATATCAAACAAAACACAGAAATTGCAATAATTTTTTAGTAAAAAATGGATTTCAGCATAGCACTCACTTCGATGCCGAACGTGGGTTCCTTGAAGTCGTAGAACGTCCGTACGCGGAGGCACACGGCGGCCCACAGCTCCGCCTCCGAGGTTGTCTCCGACACCGACAACAAAGGCCTACTAATTCTACTCGTCTTGGCCGGAGTCGCCGCCGGAGGTGTTACTCGTTGGTCCGCTAGCTGGCAATTAGCACGGAGCGAGCGAAGGGCGGGGGGGCGGCGGCGGGGGAATTTTACAGGGAAGGCGGCGCCGCCGTGAATTTGCTCACGGCGGAGGCTTGCGGAGGCGTGCGGCGCGGAAAATGACGGCGGAGAAGGGGATGGGATATGGATGGTGATTGCCATATCTAGAATCATCCACCAAAGCTCAAATCAACTGAATTGGAAGGGGGGTAAAATAAGGTCAACGGAATTATAATTTTATTGATTATATGGTGGTTTGGGCAATGTCCGCCATGGATAAAATATGACATCACTTTGATATATATATTACATCATAATTCATTTATTGGAAAAGATGGGTTTTTTAATTGGTCTAGGAGTATTTTATATTACAAGGATGTAGACATGTTGCTTGATCATAATTTTTAGTAAATATTTGTCTTAAGATATAGGTAGCTACAAAAATTATTGAATGAAATGATAACTCCAATTAAGCTTTTGTTTCACATTTTTTTATTAAATTCATTTTAAAATTGTCCTCCTTATGCAAAAAGTGAAATATGCACTAAGTATTACTTTTTATTCTGCGTTCAATATCTTTAGTTTTTCATTTAACATTTTTATTAATTTTATTATTTTTCTTTTTTATGTAGATCACATTGTTTTTTCCTTTTCACTTTTATATTTTTTTCACTGTTATGATAACCTAATTATTTGTTTATGTTTCTACGTAATATTGAAAATAACATATTGTTATTTTAATTTTTGTAGTAGTCATCTATAGACAATCGTAGGAACCCGTAATAATTCTCAGTCAATTATAGTCATTCGTACTCACACTATTGGAAAAGCATAACTCCCCTTCTAATCCTAGCCGTCAGCCATCCGTAGACACTCATAGTAGTCAATGTCAGTGTAGTCAATATCGCAGTATACCACAATATAATCATCACCTCTCATATCACCATCACCACCACAACCTCCTCTGCCCTACCTGCCTCCATAACCACATCCCATACCCACTGATTCCATAGCCGCTGTCAGGTCTACCACCCACCACAGGCGCCTTCATACCCACCACCCCACCATAGCCGCTTTCATAACCAAGCCACACCTTGGGAATTCGCCTCAAACCATCCCCACCATGCCCGCCGCTACCATCCATCATTGTCCTCTCCATAACCACTCCCACTGTACTGTTGGAATTATTTCAATAATTATGTGGGCCAATATATGTAATGTAAATGCGTATCGCTATCTAAAAGTTATATAAAGGGTCATGGTTCCCAAAGAAACGCAACCATTCCGTCTCTTCTAAAATCCATCGTTAGAGAGATAATTAAGGAACTGTGGATTTTTTGGAAGACCTGTCCCAAATCCAGTGGCGATTCGAAGATTCAATTCCATGATGTAAGGTACGCTTCCGTGTTTATATTTCTGTATAATTCTCGTTGATTCTAGCATGTTGGTCTTGGGCTTCGTATATGTGTTTACGATAAATTTCTAACATACCCACCATGGTCACCCACCACTTAGATATACCAAAGGAAAAAAGAACAAAAAAAAGAAGGGTAAATTACACACACCCCCCTGAGGTAAGCTTAAATAACTGTAAGGTCCCTGTGGTATCGATAATTACACTCAGCCCCCAGAAACGTAGTCAGAAACTCTAATGGGATAGTGAATTGGATACGTTATTCCGATAGGGTTCTAACGGACTATTGGTTTCAGAAAGTGGTGGAGACAACAAAGAGCTATGGGTGATTTAAGAAATGTTCGGGAATGTTCGGGGAGCCATGTCACCCCATAGCTCTTTGTTGTCTTCACCACTTTTTGAAACCAATAGTCCGTTAGAAACCTATCGGAATAACGTATCCAATTCATTATCCCATTAGAGTTTCTGACTACGTTTCAGGGGGCTAAGTGTAATTATCGATACCATAGGGACCTTACAGTTATTTAAGCTTACCTCAGGGGGGTGTGTGTAATTTACCCAAAAAAGAAAAGAAAAAAAGAGCGGAGATTAGGGGAGGGGTTGTGCATAATTTAATATTTTTAGTAGTATTTTTTAGGATGCCAAATATTCAATCATAATATCATTTCTTTTGAAACTATAAAGTATAAAAATAAAAATACATTTCATCAATATATTTATTTATTTATTTTCACAAAAAATATTTTACAAAAAATAAAAATTCTTCAGCTATTTTGTTTATCAAGTTATTTGAAAATTGTACTTTCTTCCAAAGTTTTTTACCGAATATCTTCACCAATTAGTCAAATAATTTAGTGAAACAATTTGTAAGAAATTATAGTTTTTTTCAATAATTCGTTGTGATTTTTTTTTCTTCTTTTTTTTTGCCTTTTGTACACTTGAATTTATATTGGGGATAGAAGAAAGAACAATTTAATTTGTTATTGTGATCAATTTATTGTATTTTATGGGTGCAAAGTGTCAAAATGCTACATTTAAAGGATACGAAGTGAAATTAAGCCTGAATATGAGTTTAAGTTCAATTTTAGATAAATTCCACTTTCCCCCCTTGTATTTTGGCTCGATATCACTTACTCACTTCTACTCTTGATTGCATCGATTTGCCCCTTGTACTTGAAAATTTTCTCAATGTGGCCCTCGCCGTTAGTTTTTAGACCTTTGACCTTAACATTGCCACATTGAGACAATTATTCAATTGCAGAAGGGCAAATCGATGCAATCGACAATAAAAGGGGGTAATGTGATACCAAACCAATGTGAAATGGAATTTACCCTTCAATTTTTAGTTAAAACTAAACTTTAAAGAAGGTCTCTATAATATCTTTAAAACTCTAGGGGTCTAAATACAATTAGGTTCAACCATAGAGGGCCAATATAAATTACTCAATATTTTCGTTCAGAGTGAAAATAGAATATTCAAAACGTCAATTGCCACAAGGGGTTAAGTGTAACTTAAAATCAAACCTCAAGGGATGTGTCTTTAATTTTTCAAATCTAAGGGGTCTAAAATAACAATAGTTAAATTTGGGGAAGTATAATTTACCCTAAATATTATTTAAAATTTAGAATTATATAAAAAGTATATATTCCGTATATAAGTGGCGTATAAAATTAATAGGGAATAATTGTTTTTCCTATGCATATTTACTGCACAAATGCAGAAGCAGAACAAGCACAAAACCCTACTTTTTTGTTTTGTGAAAGTAGCCCCACATTTTACCCTATTTACATTGTGACACGCACTATTTTATTAATAAATAATAATAATCACAGGATTTACGATTAAAAAAAACTCTGATTATGTTTCTGTAGCCTCAGCTTTATATAGTTGTTAATTAATATTTTTGGAATATTCATACACTATTTCCACTTTAGATTATTTATAAATATAAAAATAGAGAGAATCACAATGAGGCCCATGATAAGGGACTTAAATGCACTTAGATTTACGTAAAAAAGAGTCTTGTAAATAATCTCATACTCATGTCTTTTGTCAAAAATATCCTCTATATTATGCAATTCCTTTCATTATACTCTAATTTTCTCAATATTAAACATTGACCTCGGATTTTTGATCAATATATCATATCAATTTTCATAATTTTTTGAAAAAATAATTATTTTTTCAAAAAATATTTTTTTTTATGAATTTTTTTTTTCAGCCAGATTCCGGTGTTGACTTATTTATAGTTTTTATTTTGAAAACTTTTTTTTTCTAAAATATTTTTCAGGTCGGATTCAGGCGTTGACTTTTTTTTTTCCTCTCTAAATTATTGTGTTAACAACAAAATTATTGTCTGAAAATAGTAATATTAAATACCAAAATAATAATATTACTAATATTACTGTCTCAAACAGTAATATTATTGCATGAGACAGTAATATTACGGTCGAAGACAACAATTGCAGGTTAAGACGATAAAATTAATTAATACAGTAAAATTATTGTCTCAAATAGTAATATTAATGTCTGAGACAGTTAAATTACTATTGCAGTAAGTAATTTAACAGCCAAGACAGTAATATTAATTAAATTTTTTTTTTAAAAAAAAAATCAACGCCGGATACAGTAATATTACTATCTCAGACAGTTATATTACCGATGGAGATAGTAATTTAGCAGCCAAGACAGTAATATTAATTAAATATTTTATTTAAGAAAAAATAAAATTTCAAAAAGAAAAAAAAAAGACAACACCAGAGACCGACGGTCAACGGCGGTCACCGACGGTGGTGGGTCAGAATTGGAATGAGGGTCAAAATTGATTAATTGGTAAAATTGGGCTAAGTTGGGGTGTGAATCATGAAATTGGAGTTGAATTAGAGTTTCAAGGAATTGATGGTAATTTTGGCATATATAAAAAAAATTTCCTTACTTGAAAATAAGTTTGAATGAGCTGGATTTAGTTGAAAGACAAAAAAGTTGAATGTCTCATTTTTAATTAGATGCCCTTATCATGACTCTATTTGCCATTTATCCATAAAAATATAATTTAATTTCTTTCTATTAGAAAACAATGTATAATTTAAGTAATTTGTGTTTATCGAAGTGATTTATGGTAATAGTAATTATATAAAAGCAAAACACTAAAAATACCCTTCACACTTTAATATGCTTCAATTTTATCATTTAATTCAATTTAACTTTAATTTAACCACAAATTTCACCAATTATTTAATTTTGACCTCTAATTCAATTTTGACTATAATTTCGCCCGTAACCGTGGATCTTTGACGTTGACTCTTTTGTTTCTTTTCTAACGTCGCTGACCGACAGTCGACGCTGGTTTTCGGCGGCGTTCATTTTTTATTATTTTATTTTTTTTTTTTATTTTTTTAGGGTAAATTACACCTACACCCTGAGGTATGCTTAAATAACTTAAAGGTCCCTGTGGTATCGATAATTACACTCACCCCCTTGAAACGTTGTTATAAACTCCAATGGGATAATGTATTGGATACGTTATTACGAGAGAAATCTAACGGACTATTGGTTTCAGGAAATGGTGGAGACAACAAAGGATTATGAGTGATTTAAGAAATATTGGGGGAGCCATGTCACCCCATTACTCCCCACAACTCTATGTTATCTCCACCACTAGCTAAAAGTAATAGTCCATTAGAAACATATCGGAATAATGTATCCAATGCATTATCCCGTTAGAGTTTCTAACTACGTTTCAGGGGGTGACTGTAATTATCGATACCATAGGGTCCTGAAAATTATTTAAGCATACCTTAGGGGTGTGGGTGTAATTTACCCTTTTTTTTTAAGTTTTTTGTTCAACATTTATTTGTCCGTTTAAACAATAATATTGATGTGTTCGACGGATGTGTTAACTATATTACTGTTTAACACGGTAATATTAACTATATTACTGTTTAAACCAGTAATATTGCTATAATACTTTCTAACATAGTAATATTAACACAACAAAAATCACTATTATTGTGTAATACAGTAATATTAATATTTTGATTGTTCAACAAAGCAAACATAATAAAAAGCCAAAAAATACAGTTTCTGATGCACCAGAATCTGATATATACAAGCCAGAAAACATATATTACGATCATCTTGCTTCAACATGTGGAGTTCGAATGGGATAAAATGGGTACAAAAGTGATAACATTCCGTATAATAGATTCCACTAAATTTTAAACCGCAAAGGTAGACGTCTAAAAAGATTTATAATTGAGGAGAGTGGTTGTAATTACCCAAACAAGAGGGATGTTTTGTAATTTAACCATACCTCAGGGTGGTTGTAACTTACCTTTTTTATATACTTCAATCCTTTTAAAACTATGAAATCCAAAAATAAAAATATATCTCATCACTATTTAAAAAAAATGCAATAAAACACATTTTAAGAAAAAATAGATAATATTTTTCTATGCAACAAGTTGTTGACTAGCTAATTAAAACTAAATTTGGATTGGGAGAAGTGTATAGTCTTAATCAAGTGTAAGGCTAGACAAGAACTAGTCAGTAAGCAAATTGGAATTCATTGATCACCATTTTTATTTTTCCTTCAATTAATTTCTGAAAGCTACAGTGCATAATTAAAGAAGACTACTCTGCACCTAAAATTAATAAATAGTCAAAAAAAAAAAAAAAAAAAAAAAACCATACGTATAGATACATATATATAAATACATATTAGGTATTAAATGATGTAGAAAAGAGTTGAGATTTCCCAAGTTAAGTGTTAGGCATATAACGTAAAACAGAAGATAAAAGATATGTGAGTGGCAGAGTTCTTTTGTTCAGTCACATTACTTCAACTTCTGATTTTTCTCTGCTTTCTAACTTTGCAGAGTTTCACACACTCACACACACACACGCATAAGTATACAGTATAGTTGACTTTTTTTGACTTTTTTTTTTTTTTTGTATTTTCAGAACTAATTTATTACTTCAAAGTTTGACACTGCATATATGTAAAAAAAGAAATATACATTAGAAAATAGAAACTTCAATATTCTCTAGTTTTGGACATGTTTTATCTCATTCTAACTTCACATTTTGAAACAAGATGATCATAACTTGGCTGGTAAATATTAGATTGTGGTACAGTAGAAACTAAAATTTGCATAAAACGAGTATAAATATAGAACATTGCTCTGAATCTAGAAGATTATATTATGCTGAATTTGACACCGTAAAGATGGATGTGTAAGAAGATTGATTGTTGAGAGGGTGGCCGTAATTACCCAAACATAAAAGATTTTTTTCGTAATTTGACCTTACCTCAAAGATTGGCAGTAATTTATCCTATTTATTTTTGGTAAAAATAAACTTATTTTTTCAAGTGGGATAGTAGAGAGTATCTTAATTCAAATATTTTAATTGGGAGACTGTTATTAAGGGTGGAAGTCGGATGGATTGGGAATCATAAATTAATAATGAACACTTTTGGAGATTTTTTTTTTCCGAAATAAGAGACTAAGTGAAAATCCGCTCAAAAATAGTTTGCACATAAAGCAAAAATCGTAACTTAAAAATTTGAAATGACAAAATTTGTTCGACAATTTCAAACTTTTAAATTGGAAATGGCGGACGTTAAAAATTCTATAATGTAGTCATTTGTATTGTGTAATATCAAATACATAATAACGTTGATATTGTAAGTGTAATTTAGAAAAATAATCAAAAAATTTAAAAATATTATTGAAATCTAAAATTGGATTGGAAACTGGAATCTAATATGTATTCCAATTATGTTTCGAGAAAAACGAAAATCGAAACATTTCATAATTTGAAATAGAAAATATTGTTTCGAAATCAATAATTTTCTAATAGGAATCAACAAAATTATATTCCATTTTGGACCACTAAAAAAATTGGATAAAAAGGAAATAAAAAAAATAAATGAATAAAATACTAAATGCAGTTTCCTATGTATTTTTGCGCTCCATTTATTGTCTATATAAACATGCTACATTCATCAAGTTAGTTCCAAATTCCATCACTTCAAACTTCACAGCAGCACATTCATAATTTCATATATGATGACTGTCTTTTCTCTCTCTTCTTTCTCTCTCATCAAAACTATCAATATGGAACTGTACGAGGTGAAGAATGCATGTTCTGTGGAGTTCTCATGTCTGAATAAAACAGTTTTGCGGTTTCGAAACTCGCCGGGAAAAAAATTAACGGCAAAGTTTTGAAGTTTTCGGGCGCTATCCTCTCTGAGCTTTTTAAGTAATTTTTTTTTTGTTTTTCCTTTTTCTTGACCTTGCAAGACTTATATTTTCTTTTATTTTAATTTTCTTCAATTGAAGCAATTTAATTTATTTTTAGATATTCTGTTATCCCGTTCAAACCTTTCATCTTCTCCGTTTTTAGCTATTCCTTCTGAGCTTAATTGGGTACGTGTAAGTAAGTTTCAATCATTCTATATATATTATTTTTTTTGGCCTTTTATTTTGGTTTTTCATTTTTTTTTTCCTGTTTTCTAATTTGTAGCTTGTGTTTTTGTTTTGAATTAGATGCAATGTGCAGAATTTTGTTGTAATGTAATATTTGTTAATGGAATGATGTTTAGCTTGAATTTGATTGGCTGTGCAATGGGTGGAAACTGTTAGTTTTTCACAAGCATTACTTTCTCATTAATGCATAAAATAATTAACATTATGAATTAATAAGCTAATTAAGTTCAAATGTAAAAGAAAATCAATAAAGAAATATTTAAGTGTTTAATGATTAATAGTTACACATTAAATATATCATTCTTGATAGATTGTTTAAAGATTTTATGTATCAATTGTACAATTAAAATAATAAAAATTCGAATAAATTCCCTCTCTCAAAATACAAAATTCATGTAAACCACAAACAAAAATATGATCTCCTTTTTCACAAATTAAACAATTGCATATTTACCCAAACAACTTTTTCACAAACCAATACAAATAAAAAAATAATAAAATTAATTCTCAACCATGTATAATAACAATCAGCAGTAGCTACTATGATTCAAAGAACACAGCCATTTCCTGCCGTCACTCTGCGAATTCGACCGCCTAAAACTCGAAGATCTCGTCGAACACCTAACCAAACAAGGACTAGTAGAACTTTCCGAAACTCCCATGCAATTCACCGAAGGGAATCTTTTACAGCTCAGCGATCTAAAAGATGCTCCGATGGGCGAAGGAAAACGAGCGCAGTGGAAATCCAACGGTGTTTCCAGAGAATTGTTGTTTGTGTCGGCAAATTCGTTTGTTGAGCATGTGCAAAAGGGTAGAGATAAGCTCGTTCTCGCGATTTCTTTCGTTATTATCGGTTCTGTCCCTGCCAGCCTGGCGAAAGAGACTATGCCGTGGCGGCATAGTGGGCAGGCAATTGAGCCCGGGGGGCCGTGGCCCCCGTTTGAGGCGGTGTTTGTTGAGCAAAGGTAGAGCGCGCAGTGTGTGCAAAACTCGTGGAAACAACCTGCGAAAAAAAACGAGGGGAAAAAAATATTATGTTGGGTTTTGTTTGGTTGTGATAGGATTAGCTGAGATGAGATTATTTTTTAAATTGGGAATTGGATCAAAAATGGAATCTCATATTTTTTCCAATTAAAATTCAAAAAAATTCGGAACAATCGGAATGAAAAATATTGTACCAAAATTGGAAAATTTCGGATCAGAAGGGAATTATATTCAAATTTCCAGCCCTAGACATGGCTTATGTTGGCAAACGAACTGAGTCCACAGTGGATAATGCATTCGTGTTGCAAAATTAAAGGGAATCTCAAATTTTATTTAGCCTTTGATTAACCAAAAGTTGTTACATACAAACTAATTTCATTACGAAGTGGTTTTATTATGTATTTAACTATAAACCTTTTAGAGATTTAAACGGGAAAATTACAGTTTTGGTCCTTCATGTTTGGAAATTATTTTTCAGCCCCAAAAAAGTTTTAAATTTCACTTTTGACCCCAAAAATAGTGTTTTTCGTTACATGCTAACGGACATGTGACGGCAGCGAGCGAAAGTGTTTAAAATTGAACCTCGGAGGTGAACTTTGTTCACTTTGGAACAATGGGGACCAAAAGTGGAATCGGACCAAACATGAGGGACCAAAACTGTAATTCTCCCAATTTAAACACAACCAAAAAAGAGAAAGTAAAAAATAATAATAATAATAATAATAATAATTAAAAAAAATCCCCTTTTAAATAAGCATACCTTCTGCAGCAACTGTACACCTTCTCTCTAAGCAAACGACGCATGGATCTATACACCCGGAGCTGGGCGAATCGCTACTTCTCCATCCACATTGTCTGAAACGTCGTAAAACGAGATATAATATAAAAAAAATTAAAAAAATCTAATTTATTGTACAAAATTAATCAATATCGGTTATGTGTATAGTAATTCTCTCACCTAGCAATTTCGACAATGCTCATGAGAGGAAGGCATAAACACGGTGAAGGACTGAGTCTCGGCCGGCCACCTGGCCTTCGGCTTAGAATATCTTCAAGCCAATCTCTATTCCACGATCGAGCAACCATCAACGGCGTCCATCTTCGAACATCGAGGGCAGAATAGTAATTTAGAGGAGAAAAACAATAATTCGATAAAAGTAATAAATACTTTAAATTCCACTTGTTCTCAATAAAATATACGGGGATTTTGCGTACCCGTTTGCGTTCTCTGTGGTCAGACTCGCACCCTTGGCAATTAGAAGCTGAAAAACGGCGAAATACGAATTATACTAAGGAATAAATTTATTCGGATAATTTTAATACTTATTTTAATCGCCAAATAAACGAACCTGACAACACTGTGCATTACCGCCACATGCAGCGTAATGGAGTGGAGTGCTTCCAGCACCTATAGTAAGAAAATAAAAACGTCTCGTCTGGAATTAATACATTTAAGACGAACACATTATCGAGCTTTAGAATGTCTATTTTATCCATTAAAATCACGACATTATATATGTACATATACATAAAACTAAATTCTTGAATCTTAGCAATACCATTTAAATGAACTTAAAGAATTGCCCCCATGGCGATTAATTCATCGGTTACGCAAACGACAAGAAATTTTACATTTCGGACTCGGCAATTTTTGTATTAAAAAAAGATCGGAACTTTATAAAATTGCAGTAAAGATTGGATTTTTATTGTACCTATTAAATCAATTGTAGTGCCATCTTCAATCGTGACTTCATTTACCGAAGCCCCTAAATCGAGAAGTAGATGAACCGTTTCCGCGTGGCCGTTCAGTGCAGCCATATGAAGGGCGGTAACACCTCCATCGGCCGGTCTACTTATTACATCGTAAAGCGCACTAACAAAAAAAAAATCAAATCCACTTCATAGGAAAGAAAAAAAAAACTAAATTAATTAAATCAAGAACCGATAGCATGAATGAAGTACCCTTCGTCGAACTCGGAAATATATTCCTCGTTTCTCGATTTTTTCCTCAAAATACTGCAAAAATTAGGGATGCTCGGAATGTAATCGGCTAATAGAAGGCGTATGCATCTGGTGTGACCGTTTAGTGCTGCTAAGTGGAGTGCGGTTCCTCCGTTTAAATAATCCGCTCTGTGTATCTAAAAATCGAAATCAACACGATTCTCAAATATTATGTCTAATTCAGACATTAGCTTTAGTGTACGGAAAAAAAAACATAAAGACAATCGCAATTTATCATACATTTGCTTTAAAGAGTATTAGTGTCTGAACAACTTCCCAATGCCCATATTGACAAGCTTGCATCAAGGCAGTCTAAATTCACCACATAGACAAGAAAAAAGCAAATTAAATTTCATAAACAAAAATATCGATTTTCAAGAAATAAAAAAAATAAAAAAAATAAAAAAAAAATAAAAAAAAAAAACGATTAATTGTACCTGTCCGCGGTAGTTTCTGAGATTAATATCAACTCCGGATTCGAGCAAAAGTGCAACGATCTAAAGAATATAGTCCGAAATCCAAAGTCAAACAAACCACACTATAGAGATTAATTATTACATTGTATTATTATTGTTATTACATTGATGCAATATATATAGATATATATACCTCATGATGACCTTGAGCTGCAGAATAATGCAACGGAGAATTACGAACACCGAAAGTGGAATATCGAGCGAGGCGCGGATTATAATCCAATAATGCCTTTGCTTCTTGAAGATCTCCGTCTCTTGCTGCAGAGACTAAACGCTCGCCGGATGCCGAACAACCGAACGAATTCCCCACAATACTCAAAAATCCCATTTTCCCCCACAATATTTATATATAACAAACAAACAAACCCCACAAATCAAAATCTTGAATAAAAATCACCACTCTTTCTATATCCGAAAATCGGGAAGAACACAGAAATGCAAGAATTGCATATTTTCGATTAGGTCTGATCGATTTGGGAAAGAGGGAGGCGGAATTTCGCCATCATGGACCGGTTTTGCAAGTAACAAATTGATCATTAAACAATTGTTTTTGTCTTGATGAAGACAGATTCCTGTATTAGCTATAAGCTGGAACTGACTTTGTCAAGAGAAATTATATATATAGAGGTGAATAAAAATGAAATAAAAATTTAATCTTTACAGGTAGAAATTACAATTGAGAAAGATTCAAACAAACCCCACTTCTTCTGTTTTCACTTTTCACCTCAGCAATCAAAAGATTCTTTTGGAGATGCCCTTTTCTTACACAAGTATATTAATGAAAAAATTTCTTCAAACCCCCTACCTTAATTTTTTTTGCCTGAAAATCAAGAACACCACCAAACCCAGATCACAAGCAAGAAACCCGAGATTCACACTATAAATGTGAACCCACCGCTCCACAAACTCAACCAAGAAAAGGGTTGTTTTCTTTTCTTGATTTTTTTTTTGGTTTTTTTTTTTTGGTTAATTATAATATTAATGACAGACAAACATCTCAGGAAATCTCTCTACATTCCCCCCCTCTCTCTCACTCTATAAATATATTATCTTAATTAAAGAATGAGGTGTAAGGCTTAATAATCGGCATAAAAATGAGGGAAAAAAAGAAAAAAGAAAAGCTAATTTAATACTCACAAACTCATCTGCCAGTTATTAAGGCTGGCTTTTGTTTCGGTGTATTTGTTTAAGGGGTGGGTTTGATTAATTAAAAAAAAGGAAGCCGACACCGAGTTTTGCGGCAACCTCAAACCAACTTGTCTACAAAGGAAAAGTGTCCACTTTGTTGTCCCGTAACGAACTTGTGTAAATTAATCAATGTTCGAATTCTTTAGTCCACAGTTGTTAGATCGAGTTTAGTCTGTCACATATGGTTAGCCTAGTGTAGTTTACATCTCTTGTACAGTTTACTAGCTATTAGACGAGAGCGTAGATTTATCCAGTGCTTACACACTTAGCTGAAGATTCCTTAATTGAAAAATATAATAATAATAAATTGTGCACTCTGATCATCATTGCCACTTTGTTATTATTCTCATTATTACCAGTCAATTTTGGTAGTTGGGGTTGTTATTGTTCTCCTCTCTCCAATCTTGTCAATTCTTTTATGGTCCCCCATCTACATAATTTTGAGCATAGCCTATTCCCCAATCTTGTTCTTTGTATATTTTTTAAAAAAATGCATTTTTAGTGGAGTTTAGATAAAATTGGATGAATCCAACGCATCTTTGCTCAAATTTACTTTAGAAAAAGGAATATTACTAAGTTTAAATTGCAAAAATGTCCCTCAAGTTTGGGTAATTTCAATAGCATCTCAATAAATCTTCTTACACGTCCACTCTTATGGTGTCTAATGCAACAAAATCCTCTAGATTGCGTGGAATGTTCTCTAGTTTGTACTTGTTTTGTGCAAAAAACAGCTTCTAATGCACCACAATTTGATATTTACAAGTCAAGAAACACATCTTATTTAAGTGGGTCGGGTTGATTAGGTTGAAATGGGCCTAAATAAGCATATGGGCCAAACTTTATTAAATAAAATAAGCCCGCAAAGAATTAAACAGAAATTGGTGCATCTCAGCTCAAATCAGGGGTTATACCCGAACGAACACGTGTCAATTTATTATTAGTTGGATCAAAATTGGGTATCAAATCACTTAAGCATGAAATTAGATGCTATACCTGGTTATTTACATTGGGTGGATTTGAGTCGTAGATCTACTCATAATCAACACACACTCATGTGTGTGTGCGCTTAGTGGGTAGTTATTTAATCAAATCTACGGTTAAAATCCATTCGGTGTGAATAACTAGGTGTAGCATCTAACTCCTCTCACTTACACCATTTCTTTAATGTGTTATTGAAGTATGAATGAAACTATGAGGTGAAAGGATAAAAAAATAAATTAAAATTCATAAATTGGACATTTATTCGTTAGAGAATAATAGAGTTGGCTTTGGATCAACAATTCTGCTATTTGGCTATTGGGCCTTAGTTTTTAGCTTTGGCCCATTATCTTTTGCAATAATAAATAATAAAAGGGTAAATTACAAACACCCCCTGAGGTATGGTCAAATTACAAAAACACCCCTCTTGTTTGGATAATTACAACCACCCCCTCAACTCCTCAAATTTAGTGGAATCTTCGAGATTATATGGAATATTATCACTTTTGTACCCGTTTTATCCCATTCAAACTCTACATTATGAAGCAAGATGATCATAATATGTGATTTTTAGCTTGTATATATCAGTTTGTGGTACATCGGAAACTGTATTTTTACACAAAACGAGTACAAACTAGAGCACATTTCACCGAATCTAAATGATTATGTTGAATTTGGCACCATAAGCGTGGAGGTGTAAGAAAAAATCATAGTTGAGGGGGTAGATGTAATTATCCAAACAAGAGGAGTTTTTTTTTGTAATTTGACCATACCTCAGGGGGGTGTTTGTAATTTACCCATAATAAAAATCCCAAAAGATCGAAAACTAGGGAAAAAAAGAAGGAACAATTTCGATTACAAAAACGAAGTTGCGCCGGACCCACCGTTGTAAATCTCTTGACCAATATATGTGCAATTTCAGTCGAGACTAGTAAAATTTTATTAATTTAGCAAAATATTAAATTACTGCACTTATAAATTTAACTTATTTTCACCTAATCGGGAACGAAAAAAAAAAATATTATTTAGGCGAGAATAAACCAATCATATGATAACATAGAAAATGTAGAAGAGATGGATGAAGGAATACGTCAATTTTTGTCCAGCAAAATCTTCCTGGCAAGGTCAACTACTTAACGGATCTTCCACGTAAGTACTAATCATAATCAAACAAATTTTTTCATTTAGGTTTTGGACTTTTGCAGGTTTCGCACGTGTTGCATCTGTCGGAATGCCAGGTGTACATACATATATATTGTCATTTTTTTGTAGGTAAATTAACAATAGTTCCTAAGATAATAATTTATCTTGTTTGTGAAATAATATTTATTTTCTCAAATTACTGGTCTATATATCAAAAGTTTAACATAAAAGGCAATAAACAGTAAAAAATGCCCCTAATGAAAATCAAAGAGATGGTAATAGAATATTTAAATTGCAAATAAATCGCTAAAATATGTCTAATTATAAAGATCACTTTTTTTGTTTGTAAAACTACATTTACCTCTTAACTTCCCCAGCTCAAGAGGAAAATCTCCTAATATTCCAATTCCGCACTAAATAATTTCAGAAAAATAATTAAAAATTGAAATTTCAGTAATTAAAAGGAAGTCGAAAAAAATTAGTTCCAAAAAAAAAAAAAAAAAACCAAATAAGAATCGATAAAATTCGAAAATTTTATTGCAATTTTCACCCATAATTTATAACCATCACATATTTGGCTATGAAATAAGTAATATGGCTAGAAGCCTATGCTATGCATTAAAAAAGAAAAAAAACATTGGGATTGCATCTTTTGAATATTTTGTGTATAGGGACTTAAAATAATGGATGGAGTCTTCTAATTACAATTTTGAGCATCGTGCCATAATTACACGATCCCATTTATTTGGCATAAATCCAAAATTGAAACCTATTATCGTGTTTTCAGTGTTTATGTTTTTTATACAATAAATACTTGGATCTTCAAATTCGCCTTAATTAGGGGCTTTCTGGTATTCATTTCAAGAACAAGGGTACTATTGTCCTGCAAGGGATGATGTAGCGGCTGGAGCAAGTGAAGTTGTTTTAATTGATCCAAGTTCGAATTCTATTGCCAACGAGTGCTAGATGAAGCGTGTCACATATCATTAATCTAGTGGATTTACGTTTCTCGTATGGTTATCCATTTTGTACATATGTTATCATATGTGTGTAGATTTATAACGCCAAATTCATCAGGGGGTGTATATGGAAATAATGGAAATAAATGAGAGTGGAAGTAATAATTGCATGAAATGGAGTGTTGATTTTAATTAAACAAAGGATTAGCGGAGGTGTCGTGTCATGTCATCCACGACTATATGGTCCACATCTCAATTGGCTATATTCATAATCCCAAACATTAATAAGGGTATAAACTAGAAATGAAGTAATTAATGATGATCCGACTAGATTCGTGGTGGGTTGGTTTAGAGAGATGGGTAGGCCTGAACTTGGACCCGGGTCCGCGGATGAACCTACAAAAAAGGAAAGAACCGGAGTTAGCACTCTGACGGCCAAGTCAGTAACTTCTTGAGGAAGATATTATGTTTTTGTAATTGGTGTAGAAGATTTGTATATATATATATCGATACCTGTATTTACTGCCCCTATTTATACTAGAAAGGGGACGGACGTCAAATATTCTCCAATTTAATTTACCTGTCCAATAGCGGTAATTAGGCACCCCGGACTCCAAATTAACTTCAATACAGTTTAATATGTCATTTCATTAGCGGCTGCAGCTGCAAAAAGTAGGAGATCAGAACGACATTCCTCTGCGCCTGTCAGTGGATTAGACATGCATTAAATACCTCCACGTGCAGCTAGCACCGACTCCTGGGCTGGTCGGGCGAGAAGCCTTGCGAGAGAGCTTCTCGTTCTCGCGGGTCGCTTGGTCCCTCTCGCCTAACAAGGCGTCAGCTTAATGGGTCCTCCTCTCTTGGTGGGCTTAATGGTGCCTTTTGACCCTAATTGGGCCCTTGGACTTCACTGGATCTGCCAAACGGTAATGGGCTGGATCAAATGAAATGTTAGAAATTTAAAGTCACAGATAATATAGAACATAAAAAATTCTTCAAAGCGACATATATTATGGAACAGATGGAGTATATGTAATACATGTTGAAACTTCCAAATTTTGGAACTTCCCACATCTTTGAATATCCAAATCCGAAATCAGTTTTACAATTTTTTTGCTCGACTTACTCAACAAATATCACGTCGATTTTTACTACGCAAAATCACAATCTTAATAGAAGCCATGTTTGCAATTTGTATAACACCGTCTTTCACAATCTTGTAGTAATAAATTGGGAAAATTATAGTTTTCGCCCCACAAGTTAGCGCACAGTTTCATATTTGGTCCCAGTTATTCACAAAAAAACACATTAATTCGGTCCCTCATGTTTCATAATTTGACACTTTTGGTCATTTTCACAGATTCACCGTTAGCCCATCAGTTAATAGAATGATGGGCACATGCTAGATTCCGCTAGTACTAACGGAAAATTGACGGAAATGACCGAAAAATGTTAAATTCTTCTAAGCGCCTTAGGTAGCTGCTACTTATCGGATTTTTTCTAAGAAGTTAGGTAGGTGGTTGAGCCGAAGCGTAGAAGGAGACTAAGAGTAAGTCATCGGTTGTGCCGGAGTTGATTTCCTACTTCCAGTAGAATGAGGGCCACACAACCGTAAACCCTGCAGGAAATGCTTTCTAGATCCAATCGTCCCCTGATCTTTCGTTCGCTATTCGAATTTTGGACCAGTATAAATGTACGAAAGGTGGTCTTATCCTTTTCTTTCCGACTAGTAGCTAGTAGCTTCGTCGTTGATCTCTCCTCTTCCCGCACGGTTGTGACTCGTATGTCCAGACAAGGACTAAAACTTTTTATTGTGAATATGAGAGACTAGATGTGTAATTGAGGTAAACTTGAGGGACAAAAATGTAAATTTCCCATAATAAATTTACATCACATAATTAATTATCATATGTTGCGAATTAAAAAATAATAATTAAGTATACTATGATAAAACAATAACAACTAGACAACATTGGAGGTACAAGAAAGATAAAATAAATTAAAGATTAAAGGGGCGTGTAATAAATAGTCATATGCTGAACAATATTGCATTAATGAACCTTACCTTAGCACTGAATAATGTTGCCTGGACGAAATTGGGATAATCAATATTAATTATTAATTCAACAATTCACAGGCTTGGAAGGTGAACTCCATTATTTAATTTACACTTTGTGAGGCCCCATATTAATTAATTATCATGATAAATAAACATCATAAAAAATTGAAATTAAGAAAATATATATACCAAGTTATCATATGTTTGTGAGGCTGGATCATTCAATTTGGATACATCGAGATTTTTTTCGACAATTATTTTCCGACTAGCAAGTTAGATATCACGTGTTGATAGAGAACGTCCAAGTTCGACTGAAGCCAAACTCGGAGTTCTCTATACACATGACCAGGGGCGAGTCCACCCCTTTAGCAGGGTGGACTGAAGCCCACCCAAAATTTCTAAATTTTCCCTATATTATACTTGTATATATATCACTTCCATCTATTTTTTATTAATTAGCCCACGCAAAATTCAAATTAATATAAAAGAAGCCTTTACTATTGTTAATTAGTCCACAAAAAATTCAAATTAATGCAAAAATACTCTATTTTTTTCTTCCTTTTCTTTTCCTATTTACTGATTTTCTCACAAAAAAGTTCTAAAAAATTTTCGGGCGTACCCTCGAAAATTTAAGACTCCCTTGTACCAAATTTCTGGACTCGCCACTACACATGACAGATCCAAATTAGATCTAACGAACTTGTAAATGAAAGAATGATATGCTTTTATATATAGGCCTTGAAATCGTTATTCGACTATCAACGAGAAGCCACAAAAGCATCGGAGAAAACGTATAGTAAATGTTATAAAAGTGATTAATGAAATTAGGTCAACCTCAACTCACTAACAGCAACCATGCCGGTCACCTTATAATTGATTGAAAAGGTTAAGTTTGAAGAATTTTATACAATGATCATTTAATCAAGGTTATGCATCTAACTTTGGTACTCATCATTTTTAATTTGTTGTTGAAATAGATGAATATAATTTGAAGATTAATGATTACCAAAACACAAGATTCAAACATTGCATCATTTATTTATACTTTATGATATAAAAGTTTTGCTCCTTCTTTTTATCTATGATTAGAATCTTCCAAATACTCTATGAGCGTTAAATGAGCATCGACTGTAGTCGTGAAGTTAGAATTTCATCACTCGAAAAAAAAATTATCGACTTTCTCTTTTCTAGGACAAATTAGAAGATAGGAAAAGAAAAATTTAGTGATTTTTTTTTTCTTTTTTTTAAATTTAAATTTTGAGTGGACTAATAATAAAAATTGGGTGGACTTAACTAATATATAGGTGTAATATTATAGTGAATCTTTTTTCCACTAAGGATGAGCTTGAGTTAATCATTTTCCAATAGTGGACTCGCCCCTGATTCCAAGTTATAAATTTGTAACATCGCATCCTACTTGTTAAACTCATTAATCATTTTTCTTTATTTTTTTCAATTAAAAATACTTGATTATATCTTTCTACATAAAATTAAATTGTTAAAATTATAGAAGCACAATACAAATGCAGCAAATTATATATACATATATAGTAGTAGTAGTAGTAGAAATAAATAAAATTTAAAAGGAGGCCACGACCCCCTCTAGTCCTACAATGGCTTCCGCACTGATCAAGAGAGAGTCTATCGTAATTCAAACATATATTATGACTTAATAATTATTTCCTCCACTATTGATCTATATATAATAACACACATCTATGTGTATATGTACTTAGAGAATAATCATTTATGTAGATATACGATTTAAAATAACATAATTTATTTCATCGGGTGTAAAATTTCATACGTTAATAATCATGAAAGTTAGTTATAATTTCATAAATTTTTTTAAGATTTCATACGTCTGCAATAATCATGAAAGTTAGTTATAATTTCATAAATTTTTTAAAAAAATTATTATTTTCCCAATATTTTATTGAAGGAGAGATGGAAGAGAGGATACATCTTCTATGTGGGGATTTTGTTTCAAAAAGCTGACTGCTCTTTAGACGGCACAAAAAGTTAAGTACAAAACAAAAGCAAGATGTAAAATAATCACTACCAATTACCATAACAAAAGTGCAAATAATTATTGTCACTTTCAAAATTATATATGTGGTCCCTTCCATTTCCGTAACTACCACATTGACCCCATAAACTTCCAAATTTTATTTTTTTCCAGCTTCAATTTTTTTCTTTTTTTTTTTTTTTGGATTAAATAGCTTAAAAAAAGTTTTCACCACTACCTATCTTTGACTTTGAGAATATGTAAATAATTTTGTTGCCTTTCCCACAAAAGGGGCTTTACATGGAATGGAAGCACCAAATCAAGAATATGTGATCAGATGTGAAAAGAAAAGAAAAGAGTTCACTAATACCATGACAAAGTGGTGATTAAATTAATATAATTATTAATTAAGTATTATTTTACTGCTCAAGATTACATTATTTAATTCAAGAGAATTAAATGTGCATTGGGGTTAATGAAATGTGGTGGTTCTTCCAAGTCAACCCCCAAAACCCTCCTACCATTTGATCAAAGTCATAAACATTTATTTATTTTATTATTATTTTTTTTGATGAATTAATTGTAGAACAAAGAAAGAAGAGTGCAACAATCTCATTCCATGAATATTTTTTTAGATCGAACTTAGAACACATGGCTTGTCGTATTGCACGAGAATGAATAAATTTATTCGATACACATCTATAATGCGTATTTTTTTTATTAAACAAAAAGGTAAATTACGGCCTCCTCTGAGTGAATGTCAAATTACTAAAAAATTCGCTACCGTTTGGATAATTACAATCACCCTCAACTATGAATTTTATTACATATATACTTTTGCAGTGTGACTCAAATTTAGTGGAATCTTCTAGATACTGTGAAATATTCTCCAGTTTGTATCCGTTTTACACCATTCGAGCTCCACATTTTGAAACAAGATGATCATAAGATGTGTATCTCTTAGCTTGTAAATATCAGATTGTGGCGCATCAGAAACTGTATTTTTACACAAAAAGAGTACGAATTAGAGAACACTCCACGAAGTCTACAAAATTCAGTTGAATTTAACATCATAATATGAACGTGTAAGAAAATTCTTAAATGAGGGTTTGGTTTTGAATTACACAAAAACAAGTGCGTATTTCATAATTTAACCTTAAAAAAATGCAAAAATTTTACCAGCTGCCCTAGTATTTTTAAATAATATTTTAAAAAAGCCTGACATTAGATTTTAGTGCTAATTAGATCCAATAATAATGGGGTTCTGCTGGTAAAATTTAATGCAAAGCCAAAATAAAAATTCAAATCTTCACCCTCTCTGCATCACATTTATTTCTCTCTCAGCATTCTCTCTCTCTCTCTCTCCCTCTCCTATCTCTCTCTCTCTGTAAATTTGACCTTGCAGGTTTCTCTTTCCAGTTAAAAGATAAAACTAAGAAACTCCTTCACCTATATCTCATCTCACCTGAATTCACACTTTCAAAAAAAATTCGCATCTTCTTCTTCAGAAAAATGGGGCACTTGTACCACGCGGTACAACCATAAAGATCCAATCTTTCGAAGTTTCCCGCATCGCATTCACCAAAATATGGAGTGGGTTCTTCTCCAAATCAAGGACGGAGCAACCTTTCTCTCTCCTCCACCGCCGCCGCCACTTTCTCTCTCCTCGCCGCCGCACTCCGCCGCTTTCAATTTAAACAACAAGGTGAGCCCGAGCATGCTACTAATCATCATAATCCTCGCAGTCATCTTCTTCGTCTCCGGCTTGCTCCACCTCCTCGTCAGATTTCTGCTCCGGCCGCCGAGCGGCCGGAGCCACGACGAAACGGATGACGTCACCGCCCTGCAGGGCCAGCTGCAGCAGCTCTTCCACCTCCACGACGCCGGCGTTGACCAGTCCTTCATCGACGGCCTCCCCGTGTTCAACTACAAGGCGATTTTGGGCGGCGCGAAGAAGGATCCGTTCGACTGCGCTGTGTGTCTGTGTGAATTCGAAGGCGAGGATAACCTCAGACTCCTGCCCAAATGCAGCCACGCTTTTCACATGGATTGTATTGACACGTGGCTGCTGTCTCACTCCACTTGCCCCCTCTGCAGGGCGAGTTTGCTGTCTGAATTCTCTCCGAATGGGCATTGTTCCCCCATAGTTCTTGTTCTTGAATCTGGTAGTAGCGAAAGTTCTAGAGAAATCGTTTCCGATAATAATAACAATATTCATAGGGTGAATTCCCATTTGAGTTGTTTCTCCGACGAGGGTTTTAAGGCGGACCCGCCTCGTAAATCGGGTGAAATTGTTGTGGAAAATGAGGATGAGGGCGATCAGGAGAGAGAAAAAGTAATCGAAAAGGTTGTCTATGTGAAGCTTGGGAAATTCAAGAATGTGGATGGTGGGGGTGAAGGGGGGAGTAGCGAGAGTAATGCCGATGCGAGGAGATGCTTCTCGATGGGTTCGTTTGCGTACGTAATGGACGAGGGTTCGTCGTTACAAGTGCCGATTAGGACGCCTATTAAGAAACAATCTTCGAGCAAGAAACAATGTCATAGGGCAGCCGTGTCGGAGTGCGGGTGCGATTCGAGGAGGGAGTTCAACGGGTTCGAAGCTTTCAAGATTCTTGATATCCAAAGCGATGGCAATGTCGATAATAAGTCAATAGGTGGGGGTAGTGGGAGGGAGAGTTTTTCGGTTTCGAAAATTTGGTTGAGGGGGAAGAAGGATAAGGGTGTTGATGGTGGTGGTGCTGCGGCGGATTCGTCGAGAAGGGCATTTTCGTTCCGTTTTCCGTTGCACCGGAATGTTCCGGTTGGTGGCGGCAAGAATGGGCGGTCGGAAAACGGAGCGAGTGACGACGAGGAAATCGAGAGCTGTAATAGTTTGGATTTTTCGCAGGCGAATTCATCGTCTTTTGGGAAAGGGACACTCTTCTGGCTTATGGGAAGGCAAAACAAGATTGTTCATTCATCTTTTTCGAGCAATGTTTAGATTATTAATATCCTTTTATTTTATTTTATTTTTTGCTGCATGTAATCTGATTATACATTTTTCCTACTTAGAATATAACACAATTTAAGGCAATTTGACTATGAAAATACATCTATTGAATTGTTCTTCTTTTTCTTATTTAATTCTGATTATTTGGATTAGGGACCGACTGACTGAACTATTATAATTTTGTTATTAGTGAATATTCAATAATTATTTCGAAATATTTAAATTAATATCTGGCAATATAATTGAATCAGCTTCCAAACTGGCCATGATTGATACATGTGACATTTAAAGTTGCATTTGTCAATCTGTCCTTATAGTTAGTTTTGAGCATTTATTTGGATTTTTTTTCAGAATTGTTTTTTTTTTTAATAAACAATTCGAATCTTTACTTTAAAGAATGAAAAAGAAAATAAAATAAATAAAGAATCTTGTGGGAATCCCAACAATTCTTCGGTTGAACCTTGAAGGCTCACTCATTAAAACCCTTATTTTATTCTGTAACTTCAAATTACCAAAAAAAAAAACTTTAATGTTTGATAATTAAAATCACATTACAACTATGAATCTTCTTACACGTCTATTTTAATAGTGTCAAATTCAACAGAAAATTCTAGATTATGTGGAATGTTCTCTAGTTTGTACTCGTTTTGTATAAAAAATGCAGTTTCTGATCCACCACAATCTGATTTTTGCAAGGCGAGCGACATATCTTATGATCATCTTGTTTCAAAATGCGTAGCTCGAAGGGGGTAAAACAGGTACAAAGTGGAGTATATACACATAATCTAGAAATTCTACTAAATTTTAAACTGCAAGGGTGAACATGTAAAAAGATTCATAATTGAGGAGTGGTTGTAATTATCCAAACATCAGGGTTTTTTTTAATAATTTCACCTTACTTCAGGGGTCTGGGCGTAATTTACTTTTTTTTTTTAAGAAAAAATTAAATTCGGTTTCTTATTAAAATCCCAGCGTTGGACTTTTGGTTAAGTTTAGTGTTAGTGTCAAAACTTGGTAGGTGAAATAATCTTTCAAGAGGGAAATTAATTTGCTTAATTGACTGAAAGCAACTAACTACTAAAACCAGTTGATCAAATTTGCAGTTTAGGTTTTTGGTATCTTATAGAGTTGAAATTTATTTTGTACCGGGATTTTGGAATTTCCTGAAATTAGAATAAAATAATAAATTTTCCGTCTCATATTGCAAATATTTTTTTTGTTTTCCAGTTTATTTAAAGTCGGATGAGTGTGATAAATGTGGAGGTATTTATGTCAAAATAACGCGCAAAGGACTTCAATCAAAACCTTGAATGAAATTAATTAGGATAGATATACGTAGTTTTAGCTAATTTCCCCTTCCGTTTAAGGGAACGAAAGATTCAAAGTCTTGATCCTCCAAAATGCGTTTTCATATCTTCTTAAGATATCATTGGGCATGGTACATTCTCAGACGCGATTATGGTCTCGTTTGCCTAAGATTATTTTAAACAACTGATAAACTCTTACATTACATCTGATAAGCCGTTTTATGAGCTAATAAACTAAATTGTTACCTTTTATTTTTAGTATTAATTTTTCAAAGTATTTGGATAATGATTTTTTAAACTATTTTTATTCATTATAAGATTTTAAATAAAAAATGTGTAGTATATATACTTTTTAAAAACTATCTTATTTGTTCTCCAGAATTTTATTTGCCGAATTTGTAAGATCTTTTTAAAATTTTACCAAACGCTTCACAATTTATAAGCTTCTTTTAATATCTTATAAAATTACCCAGACACCCTCTATGTTTTATATGTATTTGTATATATAAGTGGTTGATATTTATTGATTTTTATTAGTAGTTGAATTTGATAGCATGTTTTAGAATTTGTGATATTAATAATTATGATCATATTGTATTGTTTGACATATTAAGTTAGAGATATGATTGTTATTCTTTTCCAAATGTATCCCTAGTAAAATAATTGATATTACTAAATAAAATATTGTATATTTTCAAATGACCATCATTAAATAATTTTCAAATCATCTCCACCACAAATCTATATTTCATTTTCATTCAATTATTACTTTAGTCTAAAAACAACAATGGTAGCCCAATATTTTTTGAAAATTCCAAATGAAAATGTACAAAAAGAAATAATTTAAAAAATAAAAAAATAAGAAATAAATATTAAATAATAATAGTGTAGATTGGGGTGTGTGGTCACTCGGACTCAGTGAGTCACAGGCTGTTGCATTAAATGGAGAGATGGTGCGGCGTACAAAAGGGCTTTTACGTAATTTACTGTCACCGCCTGGACGGTTATGTGCCGCTGTCTGTTGTTACTTGTTGCAATTATACTATTACCTAATTTTACCTGTCCCCACTTATAAATATATTTATAATTTTATATACATATAGATACGGCTGAAAGTTTGATGAAACAGATTGAAATTAATCTTTTGTGGACAAATTTTAATTTTTCCGGAAGTGCAAAACTGATTCTAATTTTAAGATTTCGGAACGGCGGTGGATATATGCAAACCCATTTTTTTATTAGTTCAAACCCGTAAATTAATTTAATTTTATTACATCAAGACCAAACAAGACGAATATATCCTTATCAAAAAATAATACCAAAATACAAACAAACTCTATTTTTCATTTGTTCAAGACCAAAAAATAAAAAAGTAAAAAAAAACAAAAGAAAAAAAAGAGAAAAAAATAGAAAAAACTCACAATTGCCGCCACCAGACCGCCGAGACACCGACCAGCGAGACATCCACCGCGCCGGCGACGACCAACGACCCACCCACCGCACCACCTCCACCGCACCATCACCACCACCCCACCACCACAAAAAAGTCCTTTTTACTAAATTTTTGTTTGTCAATTCAAAAACATTAATCGAGCATCGATTCTTGATAAATATGCGTGGATGAACATTAATCTATGCTTACTTCTTGTTGGGTTGCAATGCTTTAGCCGATTTTAGAAAAAAAATGAGATTGAAATTGATTTTTTTGTGTGTTTTCGTTGGTTTCCCAAATCGGTTTATCCAGACCGATTTTGTACACGAAAATCGGCGTTACAATGCCGATTTGTGTTAACCAAATTGGCGACACAACGCCGACTTTACAAGTCAAAATCGGCGTTGCAACGTCGATTTTTTTTTTTTTTTTTTTTTGTTGATTTATGTTTTTTATTTGGTTTTGAATTTCATTAAGGGTGAATTAGTATTTTTATGTTGGAGGTCTTGAACTAATAAAAAAATGGGCTTGCATATCTCCGCCGCCTTTCGGAATTTAGAAATTCATTCCAATTCCAAAAGCTATGGAATTTTAGGAATCGCAGAAATTTCGAAAATCACACGAGTTTAATATTTTTAAAAAGTTTCGAAAACTTTCATAAATTTTGAAAAATAAGGACCCCCATATTTATAAAATCATAT
The DNA here is from genome assembly GCF_056151865.1 of Erythranthe guttata. Classification (NCBI taxonomy): domain Eukaryota; kingdom Viridiplantae; phylum Streptophyta; class Magnoliopsida; order Lamiales; family Phrymaceae; genus Erythranthe; species Erythranthe guttata. The sequence continues at coordinate 17,212,910 of NC_142542.1, forward strand.
AACTAAAACTACTTATATGTTAAATTTTAATATTTTAAAATAATTATAATGATTTCAATGGCACTAGACACCTAGATTTAAATACCACAAAATTATTTATTCTCGAAATGATAAAAGTCAAAACTAAGGAAGAAACTAGGTTTTTTACAGTGTTCTAAAAATCGGCCGAGGCGGCTCCAAACCTTTACGATTTTAGTGTAAAGGTTTGGAAAATCGATTTTTTTGCGGTCTGAGGCGGTCCGAGACGGTCAAACTTTTAAGGCGGGTCAAACTCGGTAGCAAAAATCGGTCGAAAATAGGTTAAAAATTGGTTTTTTTTTTAATGCAAAATAAAAGTTGGGATTTTAATAAAAAAAATGAGTTCATGCTTTATTTAGTTTATGTTAACTGTTATTGTTAAAGAACTAATGATGTAGGAATGTGGAATAAATGTAAATTTAAAAAAAATGTCTTTTTATTTATATTTAATAAGGATATTTATGTATTATGATCTTATTATTATTAAACTTTTATTATTTTATTAGGATATATATACATGATGGAGATATAACTATGTTTAAATATCTTTTTATATATGTTTTGAGTATTTATAAATAATATCTAGAAATGTATTATATTAAATCTTAAAAACTAATTTATTTTCGATTTATCACCGATTAATCACCGCCGCACAGATTAATTGTGAGTCGGTGCCTAACCGCCTCCGACCCAATTACCGTTTTTTATAACCTGGATTTTTTGTTTTAAAATGAGATATAGCAAATGAAGTATTAAAGTAATAATATGTAAATACTTCATTTATGCTGCATTAAGCAAAAACAAATTAGACCCGATCAAATCTAACTAACTACGATCAGAATCGATTTATCAAATTCAAAAGGCCATCATGAGCTAAATTTTAGCTTATTATAGCTCAACTCGAATAAAGCCCAATCAAGTAATAAATTTAAATATGTATTAAATATGTAAGTTGGCATATTTATAAACATTTATTTTATACAATTAACACCGACTCATAAAAATACTTTAGGAAAATTTGAACTTACATTCATCCATTGTAAATGTTTTCAAGCTTATGTTAAAAGTCGCTTAACAAATTCAAAATAAATATTTACTTTTGTTAATTGAATTGAATTGTTTTAAATATATCTCTTTCGCAAATGATTAGGAAATAAAAATATCACGAAAAACTTGTATTTATGAAATTTAATGAATATTTATACTACACGGAGTATATATGCATGGAATTCAAAAAAAAAAAAATATTCTTCTATGTTCAATTAGAGGTCACGATTCCTTGGTTACGAATAAGGAAAGAATGCAAGGGGTCGATCATCTGCCACTACGTTTGCACGATATCAGAAAACTAGCAATTCGAATGTCGCGTAATAATCCAAGCTTTGCGGAATTCCACGCGTCTAGTATAATTCCTCGTGTTGACCTAAAATGAACCACACAAATACTAATCCCGACTCGTGACGTTCGCAATCCGACGATCAAGTTAGTGACTGGGATTCCAAGAGTGTGTAGAAAGCTCTTTATTTACTCAAATGGAATATACCTCTAAAGTGAAGAATGAACTTTCTATTTAAATTGTTTCATTTGAGACTTTAAATAGATGAATTCATATAATTAATATGGACCAATCAAGGCTGACTGGATTTTGTAACAAGTTAAAATCGAGGCTTGTCAATGAAAATACATTTCTGTAGTGTTTTATTTGGAACATACGATCTTTCACAAGATTAGTTGGACACAAATTTCCAATTTTTTGTTGTGTACTTTTGTAATATTTTGAGGAAAAGATAGCGAAACCGTTCGTAAATCAACTACCTTCGATTTTTGATTTGCTCCTCATCTAAAATGTAGTCGCTTTCGAGTATAATCAATTGCATGCAAAGAGTGGTTTTATTATGTTTTTGTTTTGATTTAAATGTTAAATTTGAAGTAACTCGCAACCAACTATATAGATGAATGAATAGACCAACTATATAGATGAATGAATATAACTGTACTCTCTGCGTGCAATAGCTTGCAAATTAACCTCACGAGAGATGTAAGCCACACAAAACATAAGCCATGTGACAAGCTCGATCTATTAAACATTGGCAAATGAATTCGAACTGGGGTCGTCACTATATTTGACACATCACTCTCTTGCTCCATCAACTACAGCACTTGCGGGTCGAACAAATTTTCAAGTAATCCTTGATCGTTTATAAAAAAAAGATTTGAAATTAATATTTAATAATTTAATTTTCATATTTGGAATATTTGAAGTAATATATACAACAAATTTGCCATTGTCCTTATTATGCAGACAAAATTGCATTATTATTATTATTTTTAATATTGCGCAAAAGAAATATTGAATTATTTTATATTCCATTTTGAAACAAGTCAGCTTTGCTAGAAGGCTTTTGATTTTACCTATAAAAAGGGGTATCATTTCTCTTGTTTCGCCACACTGAAATCATTCATACTTACTAAACATAGAAATTGTTCGCTAACGTATTGGAGAAAATAAAATGTGCAAAAGCGTTGGAGTTATGGTGGTGGCGGTGGTAGTGGTGGTGGTGGCCGTGAGCTTTGCTTCGTGAGTGTTTTCAGTTACCTATATAAAATGAAAAAAAGGACACAAAAACCCTAATTTTTATATATTTACATTATTAGAAACTTAAAAAGTGACAAGTTCAAACTTATAAGCTCCTTGAATAATTTTTATAAATTATTTTGGAGTTTACGTAGATAAGCTCTTAATATCTCTAGTGATAGATATGTTGGAACACATAGTCACGCACATAAACATGTGGATGTGTGTAAAATATGTACTGGGATGAATACACGTGTGTTGTATAGTGAGATTACACACGGTAAAACTAATTCACCACGTGTAGATACGAATAAGCCATTAAACTCATGAAATAATTGTAGACATGCAACTCTCTATTGTCATTAATTAGATCTAACCGGTGACGATATTTTGATATTTTATCGATCATATTACATATAATCGATGTCCGACGTCACTTGAAAAATTAATATTTAACATAGTGTTATAATTTTGACGCATGAAAGCCTCATCGTGCAACGGATTCAAAAACGACGGCGTAATGATAGCTGCAGCAAGCGATGCAATTTGGGACAATAGAAGGGCGTGTGGTCGGACTTACAGAGTTAAATGCACCGGCGGCACGAACCAAGTGCCGCACCCTTGCACGGGGCGGAGCGTGGTGGTCAGAATAGTTGACTATTGCCCGGCGGGTTGTCGAGGGACGATTGACCTCTCTCAAGAAGCATTCGCCGTTATTGCAAATCCCGATGCTGGAAAAGTCAACATTCAGTTTGACCGGTAAGTCCAAATATTATCATATGATATCTTTTTTATTGTTCTTAAGAGGGTGTTTGGGTAAGCTTATAAGGTGTTAAAATGAGCTTATAAGATGTTTTGGAGCTTATAAGCTCTTCCAAAGTATTTGGTAATTTTTTAAAAAAAGATCTTAATTTTTTATAAATAAGTTGTTGGAGACAAAATAAAATCTTTTTAAATAAGTACCTCTACCCCACATTTTTATTTAAGATCTTATAATGAGTAACAATAGGAAATAAACTTATTATCCAAACACTCTAAAAATTAATCCTAAAAATAAGATATAACAGTTTATCAGCTCTAAAAACATCTTATCAGACGTAAGAGCTTATCAGCTGTTTAAAATAAGCTTAGCCAAACACCCTCTAAATTTAATATATAATTATTTTTTTTTTGGCGCAGGGTTTAATTGAAAATTTTATGAGGATGGGATATATGATTGAATGATGATTCCGAATAAAATAAGCAGCATCGCCTTGAAGATATGTATGTGTGTGTGTGTATTATAATTGTGCTTCAAGATATGTAGTGGTGCCATCGTGTATGAATAATAAGTGGAATTATCGAAGTAATTAATGGAGTGCTTTATTTTAGTACATTAAATTATCAAATTACTGCAACCATAAGCATCAAATATATTATTAAATTTGGAGTACAGTATAGCCTCGATAAACTAATTACTTCACTTGAATAATAATTTATTTCGATCACGATTCAATAAAAACATACTAAATTATTAGTTCAATAATTTAATAATATATTGAATTAATAGAATTTTGTTAATTTTCACTCTATTAATTTATAGAGGTTTGACTATGTATAAATAATTATATGTTTAAATGCAACATGTCAATTCATGAAAGGTTGATTGGGTGGTTAATATTTTGATACTTCACTTTACGGTTGCATTTTAAATTCACCGTATTGTATCAAATTAACTACCATTTTGATGCTTCTCTTGGATTGGGATTTTTGGCGTTGTGTATCAAAATAGTAGTTTTATCATTTGATCTATACTTCATTTGGTTATCCAAACTCTAATGGATGAATCAAAATCGAGTACAAACTATAATAAATCTTCCATTCCGATTCCTCAAAATTAAAGAAAAAAAACCATCATCCTCCTCCAATGGAGGCATCAAGATGTCATTTATTTCGATACTCAACCATTTCGAGGTGTAAAAATGCTCCCTTGAAATTGAGGTATCAAAAATATAACCGCTGAGTAAATTTATCATTAATTGACATGTGACATTTAAAAATATTAAATATTATTACTCATATATTTAAATTTTGATAATCTATCTGATGCTTGTGGTTGGAGTCGCTGTAAAATAGCTAGACTGAATGTACTAAATAACTAAGAATTCATCGCATTAATGCCCCATGTTATATTGAATAGACCAAAAACTCCCCATATTATTAATATTAGCAAAAATGTCCATATAATACATTTTTTTTAGCACACTATCCCCTTAATGGCGAGGTTTGCTGTAGTTTGCTAACAACATATTATAAAGACTTTTTTTTTAAAACAATTAGAATAAATAATGGGTGCTGAATGCAATAAACCCAAATAAGTAGGACCTCAATGAATTCATTTATTTTCGGGCACCTCTTCCTTCTTCTCGCCATACCTACGCTTGAACTTGGCAATTTGTCCGATGCTTTGAGCCATATGACGCTTTGCTCGGAAATGGTAAACTTAGCCGACGTGGTGAATCTAGGTCATCGTCACATTCATCAGACGATCGACCGCTTTGTGTCACATACTACGATATCCACTGCATCTGCGGGTGAACCCCTTTCTTCATCTTTCCCTAATGAATTTCGAAAATTGAAAAAGAGAAAATAAGCAACTTTGCTATTAATTCGTTGGGGCAAAATATCAAACAGATTGGAGGCGACTGAAATCGGTGATTTGCGCAAACAGGCTAATGTATATGTATTTCGAGGTAAAAAGACCGGTAAGACTTAACACTCCAATACACTTTTCACACACACACACGCGCGCGCGCACACACACTTTTGACAAACACACACTCAAACACACTTTTCACACACATACAAACTTTTGAACACACACATACACACAAACTTCAACACACTTTAGACACACATACACACTCTTCACACACACACACACACACACAAACTCATACACACTTTGGACACACATAAACACACTCCAATACACTTTCCACACACACTCACAAACGCACACATTGACACTTTTGAACACACACTCCAACACACTCTTCACGCACACTCACTAATTCATATCGTATTCTCAGGAATTTTTAAATATTTCTTTCGTATAAAAATTTCATCATGCATACTATAAATATAAGTTAATAAATTTGTTTGAACTACTCCAGTTTTAAAGTTGTTCTTAGGGTTCATTCCAAATTTATAATTTGGAATTTGCTGTAGCTTTCAAAGAAAACGTAGAACCCAGGCTTGTTTATATGGCATTTACTGATCAAACTCACAAACACATGTAATCCAAATCACACCAAACAAACCATTGATTATATATATATTTATTTAAAATTAATTGCAAATACGTAATTGCAAATTTGGGGGAAATTTATGCTTGGGAAATTTAGGAAGAAATCAAAACAGAGAGAGAGAGAGAGAGAGAGATTAACCTGTTATGTTGACGGCGCGGAGCGATGGTGCCGGCGGCGGGTGGAGCGCCGTGTAGCAGTGATGTCGACGGTGGCGTACGGCGGCGGATGAGATTTGGTGGAAATGATGCAAGAGGAATAATTGGGAAATTGACGGTAGACGGATACGACAGCGTTTTCGAAAAAAAAAAACATTTATAGTTTGTTCTATGGATGTTTGTTTTATAGGTTTTGGTTTATGTTTTATAGTAATATTTGATTATATAATAAATCTAGTGTAATTTATATATATTTTTTTAAGATCTATGGATAGGATCGTCTTTGTAATGGGCAAAATATCGGCCAAAAATAAACCCTGCGACATTGTGTAGCATTTAACGAAATGGTATACGTTTATTGTAGGATTGATTTTTATAAAATTTTGCTTACGCTTTTCCATCTCTTGATTATTGTTGTGATGATTGTAACCCTGGTTTCGATAATGAATTGATTGAGGTCAATAAAATTGATATGTTATAGAAAAAAGTGATGCATGTATTTCTTTGTTTCTTATATATGTTACTTTGTATTTTATTGAATCTATTGAGGTTGGATTTTACTCTTCTGCCCGAATTTGAGAACTATTAATTGTGACGGATGGTTGGCTGCAGGTTCATTATTTATGAGAATGATGTTAAAGGTTTTATAATTTATTTAATAACACGATCGAAGTTGCTCTCGACTGCTTTTTATTTCTAAGTGATAAAAGTAGGATCTATTATTAAAGGGTAATTCAAGGCAAATTACAACCACCCATGAGGTATGGTTCAATTACGAAAAATTCCCTCCTCTTTGGATGATTACATCCACCTACTCAACTATAAATCTTCTTATATGTCATCCCTTGCAGTTTCAAATTTAGTGGAATCTTCTAGATTATATAGAATATTCTCAAATTTGTACCCGTTTTATCCCATTCGAGCTCCACATTTTGAAGCAAGATGATCGATCATAAGATATATTTTTTGGCTTGTATATATCAGATAATGGTGCATCAGCAATTGTATTTTTGCACAAAACGAGTACAAACTAGAGAACATTTCACGGAATCTAGATGATTATGTTGAATTTGACACCATAAGGGTGGAGATGTAAGAAGATTCATAGTTAAGGGGTAGATGTAATTATCCAAACAAGAGGAAGTTTTTTGGAATTTGACCATACCTCAGGGGGCGTCTGTAAATTACCCTAAAATTAAAGATGATACAAGTGGTGTATATCAAAGTGATGTCCAAAATTTGGAGAGTATTTTGGAGATGATGTAAAAGAGCTGGAGAATTTATACCATTCATCAATAGCCCGTGTTATATTGAATTGACAAAAAAACCCCAGCTCCATTAATATTAGCAAAAATGTACCTATAATACATTTTTTTAGCACACTATCCCCTTAATGGTGAGGTTTTCTGGAATAATCCCATAATTCCAGACATTTAAGATTTATTTCAGGTTATTACTAATTAATTTGCTCCAAAAGATGCTCAAAAGCTTATTCTTGGTAATTTGTAGATTCTTGTTCTCAATAGACCCTGTAAATTACAAAGTTTAGAAATTAATAATCATTAGCAATATACTAATTAGATAAAAGAATTAATGAAAATATTACACTAGTAATTAATCTCTTTATTTATTATGATAAAAAAATGTTGCAAATTGTTGCATAGTTAAGTTTGTTATACAATAGTCTATATATAGAGAAGCATGTATCAAAACACTTTTTAAGAAAATAATAAGTTTTATTGTATTAATATACTAACCTGAAAATCAATTTATCGTAGCTAGGGGTGAAAGTCGGATGTAATGACGGATCGAAATTACAAAATCAATTCGAATTCCAATTTCAAAATTTTCGAAATCTAAAAATTCATTTCGATTCTAAAAGTTACAGAATCGAGATTTCAAAAATCTCGGAAATTACATCATTTTCAAAATTTCATTTTTTTAATGAATTTCCGAATATAAGAACACCCACTTTGATACAAAATAATAGCTACGCTACTAAGTTTCAATTCATTAGAAAAAAATCATTTTGATAACAAATGAAAGACTTTGACTCTCCAACAAGATTTACATGACCATAAAATAAAAATATAATTAAATATTTAATTTATTTTGCATAGAGTAAAATAATAATATATAATAGATATTATTTATAGGTGTATTTTAGGTGAAAAAATAGAATTTTTGGAATTAATTTCGAAAGTTAAATCGAATCGGAAATTGAAAATTCCAATTCATTTTTATATAACTCCAATTCCAATAAAAATAATACGAAAATTTGGAAACCGAATTTTTGAATATCAGAATGAAAAAAATTGTTCCAAAATCGGAAGTTTTTTAACCAAAACCGACGGAAATTTGAAATTTCGTTCCAACTTTCGCTCCTAATCATAGCAATCGAATAGTTCTATTTTCAATTTACAAAATTACGGAGATTCATTTGTAAAGAAAAAAAAAAGAAAGATTGAGTATTATTTGGAAAATTTGGAAACCCGAAACCCGAAACCTGGTGTAGTCAATACGAATCCTGCCAGCATCGGGATTAGCAATCCTGGAGAAAACTTGTTTAGAGAGATCAAGCTGATAATTTCCACAGCCGGGGCACAGATCCACTATTTTCACCGTTACTTCACCATTACGGCAAGGATTTGGCGTCCCGTTTGTGCCACCTGTGCATCGAACTTTGTACGTTCGACCACATGCTGCTCCGTTATTGTACAGCCTCGGATTGGCCGCTGCTATTAACGTACCTTGCCCCTCGTATCCGTAGCATGCAGATGCTGCAAATTATTCAAATAAATTGGTTAATTAATTAATTAATAATAATAGTAATAATAATTAATCAACTATGCGCCGTAGTGAAGTTAATTCAAAGATTTACTCAAGGGTATTCGAAATTGAGTGTATGTAGTAAAAACAAATAAATAGCACTTAATACAAAAAAGAAAAAGACAAAAAAAAGGATTAAAGTTATAGAGGGTCGGGTGCAGCGTACCCAAATTAATTTATACTTTTTTATATAAAATAAACAATTATGTGAAAATTAACTAGATCATTTGCAAATTAATTTTTAGAGAATTTTAGAATTTATTGAGAGAAAATTGATGAAAATATTAGACAAGTGGTAAATCAAATTTGTGATATGATCTACCCTTTTTCTTTATGCAATTTAAACCTATAAATAGCACTTAATACAAAAAAAAAAGATTAAAGTTATGGAGGGTCGGGTGCACCGTCCCCAAATTAATTTATATTTTTTAATATAAAATAATACAATTATGTGAAAATTAACAAGATTATTTGCAAATTAATTTCGAGAGAATTTTAGATTTTTTTCGAGAGAAAATTGATGAAAATATTAAACAAGTGGTAAATGAATTTTGTGATCTGATCTACCCTTTTCCTTTTTGCAATTTAAACCCTCTATATCTTTAAATAAAAAACAACAAGCTACATTTATTATAAACATAGATAATATATATACAAAAAGAAAAAAAAAATCTTAAAAATCAAGGGTATGAAGCTGCACACAATTGCACCACTACAGATCTGCCGCTGTCGGCGCTACCAATTTTAGGATTCAATCATCACGTTTTTATCCAACACAATTCAAGTGACCACGGCATTCGATTGGAGTCACCTATACATGAGTTTCCACCACATGCACGTGGGACAATTGCTGCCAAATTAGGCTTAACATAAAACTAATCGTTATTGACAATGGAACGAACAAATACTTATAATACTTACGAAGATACTCCGTGTAGAAAGTGGCTGTTCCATCTCTCGCAGACGCCATGGAAATTAGACTAGAAGCAATAATCGCAACGAAGACGATAACTCTGATCGTCTCGGCTGCCATTAATATTTTTTTGTAATACAATCTCTAAATAAGGTTTCGTTTTTTAATTTGAATTACTTTACAATAAAAAAAATAAAAAATGAAGTGTATATATAAATATATTTGCATGCTAAGTAGCTGGAAATAATTAATGATGGTGGTCAGCGATTATTTAATTATGATATGTCCTGATATCACACGACTCCTTTGGTTTAAAAATTAGGGTTCTTTACAAATAAGCCTATCAATGGGTACTTATTCATAAAGAGATCCAGACAAATAACTCCTTTACCAATAAGTCCACACATGGTCCAGATTTTTGTAAAGGATCAAAATAACCCCTCATACTTTAATACGCTCCAATTTCATCATTAACTTTATTTAATCTCAATTTGACCCCAAATTTCACAAATTATTCAATTTTGACCCAAAATTTTTTTTTCAAATTTTTTTTTCCCGCCGGATTCCGGCGTTGACTTTTCAATTTTTTTTTCTTCCGGATTTTTTCGCCGGTCTCCGGCGTTGACTTTTTCGATTTTTTTTCTTCTTCTTTTCTTTCTTTCTGTAGCTTTTTTTTTCGTTTAAACAGCAATATTGCTGTGATTGACAGTAATATTAACTATATTACTGTTAAACACAGTAAAATTAAACTAAACTACAGTTTAACACAGTAACATTGCTATATTAATCTCTAGCACAGTAATATTAACACAACAAAACTCATTATTATTGTGTAATAGAGTAATATTACTATGTTGACCGTTCAACAAATGTAAACATAATAAAAAACCAAAAGAATTGATATTACTGTGAGTGACAATAATATTACTATAAACAACAGTAATATTACCGTCGTCAACCACAGTAACATTACAATAATAGACAGTAATATTATTACGTTACTCCGTGAATAACTCAAACAAACAAAAAATCCAAACAAAATAATAATATTGATGTGGTTGACAGCAATATTACTATAACAAACAGTAATATTACCGTCAACCAAAGTAATATTATTGTGTTTACAGTAATATTACAATAATAGACAGTAATATTATTACGTTACTCCGTGAATAACTCAGACAAAACAAAAAAACCCAAAAAAATAATAATATTGATGTTGTTGACAGTAATATTATTGTGTTTACAGTTATTTTACTGTCAACGACAGTAGTATAATTATGCTGACTTGTCAACAAATCAAACAAAATAAAAAAAAACAACAAAAAATAAAAAAAACAATAATATTACATTAATTTACTATCAACGGCAGCACAATTACATAAATGTATTGTCAACGGCAGTACAATTACGTTAATTTACTGTCAGTGACAGCACAATTACGGTTAACGTTTAGCGGCGGACGTAAAAAAAAAACAAAAAAAAAAAAAAAAAACTTAAAAAAGTCAACGCCTGAGACCGCTGGAAACCGGCGAAAAAATCCGGAAGAAAAGAAAAAAAAAAGAAAAAAGTCAACGCCGGAGACCGGCGAAAAAATCCGAAAGAAAAAAAAAATTAAAAAAAAAATTGAAAAGTCAACGCCGGAGACCGGCGTTGACGTCTCCGGTGTTGACTGCCGGTCAACGCCGGAATGCGGCGGGAAAAAAAATATTTTTGAAAAAAAAAAGTTTTGGGTCAAAATTGAACAATTTGTAAAATTTGGGGTCAAATTAAGTTAATGATGAAATTGGAGCATATTAAAGTATGCTCCAAAAAAGTCAAAATTGAATTTTTGTGGTCAAAATTGGATTTTTGTTAACAAAATTTATAAAATTGGGGTTACAATTAAGAATTGGATATAAATGGTTGAGGTAATATTGGCATATACATAAATGTTTCATTTATTTATAATAAATATTAAAAGGATGGGCTTATTAATGAAAGAGATATAGCCCCTAAACCTAGAATAATAAACATGTTTGGTTGGGGATTTATGCACAAAAACCCCTAAAAATTAAAATGTATAGTAAAATCGTGTTATTCAGCCATATAATTTGTGAATTAATTAATATTTATATATTATAATAGATAGATAGTTAAAAAAAAAAAGTTAAAAGAGATTGTAATATAAAACATACTGTAGGTGGAAAAATTGAAACAATTTAAAAGTATATTTTTCATTATACATTTTAAATAATAAACATGCATTTGTGAGTATTTGAATATTGGCGGTAATGATTTTGATATTTCAGTTAAAATTTTAAATAATTTTGGTTTGAATTTAGTATAAATGCCGTTATGTTTGAATGGTAATTGTTCAGGTATTGCACGTTTTGACGAATATCTGCTCATAGAATACGACCGACACTAATTCTATTTTTTTTTTTTGTCTCCAAAATATTGAAATTAAAATGTAAAAATATATTTACATCATAGAACATTCGTAATATAGTAGATGTAGCTTCCGGCTTCAACTTAATTGTAATTAAACCACCTAATTAAGATATCTATAATGTTTAGGTTCGTTGTTATCTTCAATTTAATTTAATTTCTTAATTATCTTTGACTTTTGCCTAACATATATTCCATGCATGGACCGTCACATCTTATGTTAAACCTCATATAATGTTCAATATATATATATATATATATATATATATATATATATATATATATATATATATATTGAAGAAATAACTAATAATACCTAATTTTCATATTATATAGTTTATTGGTTTATATAAATTAGAACTTGTGTAATTCTATTTTCACATAAAATTAAAACCGAATGTTCGAATCACATAAATTATCCGATCCGATCGAGTGATCCGTCCACCAAACTTTATTTTGAATAAAATTACCATATAGGTTATATTTAGTACAAAGGTCTCAAGATTTCTCTACATGTAATGGAATATAATATCTCCATAATTCGATAAATCCGAGTTTATTTTATTTTATTTCAGGCTAATAATATATATATCACGTGTTACTCCACGTATGCTGATCAGAAGCTTATTATTCTTGGTAATATGGAGATTATTATTTGTCATAGTTCCCTCAATCAGACCCTGCGAATTTCAAGAATAATAAACATTAGCATATGCAAAGGGTTGGTCTAAGCATCAATTGTATGAATTTATTGGGCAATTAATAATCTTATATATATATATGTAAACCACAAATTTCTCGAGTCTGCAAAATATATAAATTCAAAGACAATAAAAATATGAAACAAATAAATTTATTAATGAAAACGAAAGTGAATTACAATCTCTGGGAATTCCCCTGATCATTCTTCTCTTCTATTTTAAATCGATTCAAGGGCTTAGAAGCTTTTGCTTGAATCAAATAGGTATATACCGTTAAATCTTGATCTATAAATTAATACAGTCGCGACTAGCATAATTCTTTTAATTTAGCGAAATATTAAATTATCGAACTAATAATTTAGTAGGTTTTTACCGAATCGGGACCGGAAGAAACTATTATTTAAGCGAAGTTATTAATTTATCGAGTATTAATTTATCAAGGTTCTACTGTATAAACACCTGAAATTCAAATATGTTACTAATTCGAGGCGGATGCTCGAGACCTGAGCTTGACAGCTCGTCTCTATGTGAGTCTAATTTTTTTATGCACCGGATACCTTCTTTTATAGCCACAAACTAGGGTTATTTCTTGACTTGTATCGTGGGCCAGACATTTTAAATTCCAAATATGTTATGAAATTTAATTTGAGACCTAAAATAATACCCGATTTGTTTTGGTTATTAATTAGTAATTTATTCCAAAATTTCGATGTCTACGGTATAATCAAATGAACACTACTTTTTGAAGCAAAATTAATTTTTACATGAAAAAAAAAATAATTAACCCTAAGATTAACTAACAAAAGGAGATTAATTAAATTAAATTAGTTGCTTACTGAGTGTAGTCAATGCGAATTCTGCCAGCATCAAGATTGCCAATGGTGGAAAAGGCCTGTTGAGAGAGATCAAGCTGATTAGCACCACATCCAGGGCAGAGATCCACTATCCTCACCGTCACTTCACCGCTCCGGCAAGGGTTTGGTGTCTGGTTTGTGCCTCCGGTGCACCGGATTCTGTACCTCCGACCACATGCTGCTCCGTTGTTGTACAAACTAGGGTTTGCTGCTGCTATTAGCGTACCCTGGTCCTGAAACCCATAGCATGCAGATGCTACGTACGTACACCAAAAAATATATTGATCAATAATAATAATAATAATAATAATAATAATAATAATAATAATAATAATAATGGTAAATTACAAACACCTCCCTGAGGTATGGTCAATTTACGAAAAAACCCCTCTTGTTTGGATAATTACATCTACCCCATCAACTATGGTTTTTTCTTACACCTCCACCCTTATGGTGTCAAATTCAACATAATCATTTAGATTATGTGAAACGTGCTCTAGTTTGTACTTGTTTTGTGTAAAAATATAGTTTCTAATGCACCACAATCTGATATATACAAGCCAAAAACACATATTATGATCATCTTGTTTCAAAACGTAGAGTTCCAATAAGATAAAACGGGTACAAAAGTGATAATATTCTATATAATCTCGAAGATTCCACTAAATTTGATGAGTTGAGGGGTGGTTGTAATTATCCAAACAAGATGGGAATTTTCGTAATTTGACCATACCACAGGGGTGGTTGTAATTTACCCTAATAATAATAACAACAACAAAAATAATAATAACAATAATACTCCCTCTGTTCCACAATAACTGTCTCTTTTTAAAAATATTTTTGTTCCATATTATCTGTCACTTTATATTTCCAATACTGCATTAAATGCATTTTTCCTATTTTAACCTTATTAATGAAACTCTAATCATTATTTTTCTCTTATAAATCATTGAATAATAAAGTTTGTTTTAGTCATTTCTATATGATTTTTCTAAAATCAAGATATATTTATTGAGTTTCTTAATCTTTGTGAAAAATGAAAAGAAACACTTATTTAGGAACGGAGGGAGTAATAATTAGGAAGAGAGGAGCGACTTACGAACGTAGGTTGTGTAATAAGTGGCTGTTCCATCAATGGCAGACGCCATGGAAATTAGACTTGAAGCAATAACCACCACCGCCATCATAACTCTGATCTCGACTGCCATTTGTAAATCTCTAAATAATCTTTGCTTTCTTAAATTTCAGTTTCTTTTTAATTAATCTGAAATAAATATTGCATGCTAAGTAGCTGGAATTGATGAAACTTATATAGAAGTTTGAGGGGCTAGAAAAATGCACGTGTTCTTTAATTGGTCTAAAATGTACTTCCAAGAAAAATCACATGGTTGACAATATGGTTACTACTACCAAAGATATATAAACTTAAAAGGTAAATTACGGCAACTCCTGATGTAATGTTAAATTGCGAAAAAACTCATCATGTTTGTATAATTAATATCATCCTACTTAACTATGAATCTTTTTACACGTTCACCTTTACGGTGTCAAATTTAGTGGAATCTTTTGGATTATGTGGAATATTCTCCCGTTTTATCCTGTTTGAGTTCGACATTTTGAAACAAGATGATCATAAGATGTGTCTCTTAGCTTGTAAATATTATATTGTGGTGCATCAGAAACTACATT
Organism: Erythranthe guttata; assembly: GCF_056151865.1. Taxonomy (NCBI): domain Eukaryota; kingdom Viridiplantae; phylum Streptophyta; class Magnoliopsida; order Lamiales; family Phrymaceae; genus Erythranthe; species Erythranthe guttata. The sequence continues at coordinate 17,228,364 of NC_142542.1, forward strand.
TTTGCACAAAGCGAATACAAGCAAGAGAACATTCCACTGAATTTTAGAACATTCTGTTGAATTTGACACCATAAGAGTGGACATGTAAAATTAAAGATTCATAGTTGAGCGGTGCTTGTAATTACATAAACATGAGGGATTGTTTCGTAATTTAACCTTATCTCAGAGGATGACCGTAATTTACTCCACACGTAAAACATTTGATTGGTCAAAATTAAGATGCTAAATTTTTTCTTTGTTGATAAAATTTACATCTGAGTTGAATTTTCCCTGGAAGAATTTCGAAGAACATTTTTATTTGCGTTTGAGGATAAAAGATCAATATTTATTTTCTGCTAATTAACGTGATACAATTTGTCACGTCACATGAAACAAGCAAAATTGTTGGATCATTCAAACATCGGACTATTCCATTTGAAATAATTATTATGCATTCTAGAATATAACATAAATTTGGGTCCATTAAGAGCATGTTTCGCTAAATTTATTTAAATAGTTGATAAACTTTTACATTAGAAAAGTTATTTTTAGTACTGATAAGTTGTTACGTCTTATTTTTAGAATTAATTTATAAAGTATTTAATTTTTACTGATGTAAGATCCTTTGTAAAAATATTACCAACCATTTTGGAAGAACTTATAAGCTCTTAAATATCTCATAAGTTTTTTTTAACAACTTATAAACTGAGCCAAACATTCTTTATATGTGAAATATTACGATTACGGTAATCAAATTTTAATTTTAATTTTAATTTTAATTTTAATTTATCTAATTATAGAGTGTCTTTAATATATAAAAGGGATGTAAGAGTAATAAGTTTTTTCTTGATGATGGACTAAATAAAATTATCGAAAGATAACTAACTTAATGTAGAAGTTTCGTTTTCTCCGTCATTTCGATTGTAGATGTAGGCTAAAACTCAAATTGCTTTGCTCCGTTTATTAATAATAGTAGAAAGAGGTTTACATCTATTACCAGTAGTACTATTTTCCCCCTTCATTAATCCAAATTTCTACCACAAAACCGAAACACTTCCATTTACAAAACCTTAAAACCTATAATCTATGCACATTTATTGTTTTTTTTAATATGTGCAAAACAATCCAAAACGACATTTAAATTGGGACGGAGGGAGTATCATAGTAATTAGTTAGTGAAGAATGATTATATATATAGTAACCATGTATAATATTTCAATAGACATTGTAATTAAAATAAAAATCATAAAATAAAATATAATCAATACTATATAGATTTTGCTTAATGTTAAGTCAAATATTCTTATATTACTGAAGAAATGCTCGACAAGGGGTGAGCTAATTGGTGGAACAAGAAAGTGCAATAACATTGGTCGATCCGACTTCGAATTAATCCGTTGCCAAATATTAATTCTACTAAAAAAGTGAATTAGACATTATATTTTAATAAAATTCATGTATATCTAGCTAGTTTCAAATTAAAGTATGATATATAATAAAATTCATGTATTAATTGTTTGAAAGAAAATGTAATATATAAATTAATCATCTATATAATATATAAATTGAAACCCTCATAGCTTAAGAAATCGACATGTAGCATATCCATGTTGCATATCTATATGACATCCACTTCATATCCAATTTGGCATTTTTTATTTCATTTCTATCACCATATTAACAGACACACATAAATTAATTATTCAATGCACTTACCAATATTAAACACACATTAATTAACAACTTACCAATTAAGGATATTAATTTGTTCCTAGAAATCATGAATTATAGAAACGATATTAATTTGTTCCTAGAAATCATGATATTAATTTCTCTAATTATAGAAACGATATTAATTTGTTCCTAGAAATCATGAATTATAATTACATATATTCCGGTAAATTTAAATCAAGGATGTTTACTTTGTGGAAAATTTGAAATTGTACTTCAATCCGGTAAACATATTGGTGATATAGTGTTCATTCCTCGAATGACGTTAGTACCGTCCAACTCTGCATTGTCTATTAAATTTCAACGACAGTGTCCGGTGATGGTCTCCTTTGTAATAGCAATCAATACAATTCAAGGACAAACTCTTTCTTATGTAGGATTGTACTTGTCCAAACTTGTTTTGAGTCACGGACAACTCTATGTCTCACTCTCGAGAGTTAAGAGTCGAATTGGAGATTTTGATCAAGTCGGAATCTGGTGATACGACCAACATTACAAATAATGTGGTCTACAATGAAGTTTTTCAATGTATATGAAGGTAACTATATAAAATATTATACAATATTAAATAACGACATTTATTTTGTATTACTTATATGTTTTGTTATTTCTCATTTGTAGGCTAATTTGCATTGTACTAGGACCTTGCTATGGACTCCGCTCAATTCATCAAGGTAATTTATTGTAGAATGAATTTATATTATTAAAAATTTATACTAGTATTGTTTCGTAATATTTTACTTATTTCGTACGATCTTTGTACAAAATATGTAGGTCAATTGCCTTGTATTATATATTTGATTCGTTACATGCGTTTAGGGCGGTTGGGTATCAAAACACAGTGACACTAATTGTTTGGATCAAATTCCAGTTTTGAATAGAAATATATCATTATAGTTGTAAAAGTTTGAGACCAACGATATATCCGCTCTTTGTCTGTGGAAATTGAAACATTGGATAGCTTTTTTATTTTATTTTGGCTTATTTCATCACCTAGACCATATAAAATAGTTTTCTTTTAAAAAAAATCTATTTTTTTGTATTGCATATCAACAATTGATCATACTATTTCGAGAACATTTTTATTATTAAATGTTTGCTTTTATGATGAATACTCCGTGCAACGCACGGGTGAACTACTAGTAAAAGTATGTAAAAAAAAGGGTTTGCCCCGAAACCCTAGACCCATTTTTGTGAAATATTTGTTGCCCTAGGGTTTATTTTGTTCGTTTACTTTACAAGTTATTATTATTAGTTTTATCATTTTTTTAGGGTTTTTTGATTTAAAATCCCTTTCGTGCCTTTTAACTTTCATTTATCTCCCCACTTCAATTAAAATATAAAAAACTCCCTATATTGTCGATTTTATACACTTACCTCCCACTTTAATGTTAAAAAATTGTACTGCCCCTCACTGTAAAAGTAAACCACAACTTATAGGAGAATTGTCTCTCTCATCAAATTCCTCTCTCTCATCGATCTAGTAATTCGCGCTCAACACAATAGAAGAACTGCAAATTTTGACCCTTTCTTCTTCAGTCGAAGGTTTCATCTCTCCTCAACTAAATTCTTCCATATTCAAGAACACTTCAAGAAAACTGAAAAATACGCAGTTATTTGGTGTAGTATTCGCTCTAAAAAAGGACCAAGAGGAAAAATGAAAAAAAATCCAAAATACAATATGCACTCTATTCCTTTCGACTCCCAAGCAAAGATATCAGATTTCTCAGGTTAGTTTCATTGTTTATGTTTTAGTTTTAAGGTTGGATTTCTAAAAAATAAAAATCCAATTTGAACCCTAATATTTAAGCCTAAATTGTGATTTCTTATTTGAGTTTGCAATAGATCTATTTTTTTTTTTGAAAACTATGATTTTCAGTGGTTATTTGTTCGTATTTTATGCTTTGTAGTAATCTAGTTTATTGTTGTATGAATTTTGGTATTTAAAATTGGGGGAAATTAGTACTATGCAATTTTTAATTTTCTAAGTATTTTGTGTTCTGTCATGTTTTGCAAGTAATATTAATGCAGATTGAGAGAATGTTTAGTTAATTGCATTTTGTTCTATAATTTTAGGTTGTATGGTTGAGATGCATGTTTAATATATTTCTTATAGTAATAATCTTCGTTATTTGTTCACTTCAGAAATGGCCCCTAAGGAGTTAAAGAAGTGTGCGCTATATTCGCGTTGTTCTCCATCAAACTTCAAGGATACAATGGATCAAGTAAAAGCAAAGATGAGGACTGCACAATTGGAGGCCATCAAAAGCACTCCATTTGGGCCTTTTTTTGAATGTGCCAAACCTCACTCATAGTTTTAATTTACTAAGGTTTTAGCTATTATGAGACATGTTCAGGTTAAGAAAATGTCGTTTAAGTTCGGAGAATATGTTGAGAACCCTTTTGAAGCTTCTGAGTTCTTTATGCTGATGGGTTGCGACATAACGGGCACGCTGTTGATTTAAAATTGAAGATGAAGTCTTCGATTATTGATGATCTATTTTTCGAAAAAAAAGAAAACACTTTGCAGAATGAATTAGTTGATTGATTATTAGAATTAGCTTCTAGGGATGAGTGTGTAGATGATTTCTGTAGAATATACATTCTTTTTGTTTGTAATTGTGTATTATTTCCTCAAAGCAACTATTCGACCCCAACGTTTATTTTTTCGTATTTAGAGGATTTGTCTGAATTAGGTTCTTATTCATGGGGAAAAGCTGTTTCTGATTACTTGATCGGCAAAATGAGGGCACGTGTAAACCAAAAGAAGACGTACATCAATGGTTGCACCATCAGGTTATTAGTAAGTAATATATGTTTTAATATCATATTGATAATCGAGCACCACCTCTCTCGAACTGGCATTAGTATGAAATCCCGAGTTGATCGTGATACAAAATACACGACTTTTAACTGACTCATCAACAATTACGACGTGTATTATGCATGTAGATATGAGCACAAGTCATGAACTGTCAATACACGGTTCATAATTGACCGTTCACAAACTATGACTCTCAAATCATTTCTCGTGTCGTTGACAAAACTATTTTTTTTTTTATAATTTGCAATGCATAAATTGTTAAGTTAAAAAATTAAAATAAATAAATAAGAACAAAAAAATCATATTTAATGTTTGAAAGGAGTAAAAAATGTATTAACATACAACATAAATGAAGGCGGTAACATAAGAGAGTCATTAAATATCTACGATATCTAAAAAATCCTCTTTGGTTTTGGTGTCTTCTGTTGTATGGTAAACGTCCCAAGTTTAAATTTGGAGAATTTATGAGCACATAACTTCTTCTCTTTGAGCTTTAATTCGCTTTTTTCTTTAATTTTAATATACTTTGTCAGTTTGAATTCTAACTTAGAGGTTGTTTTGCTAAAATTTTAAAAAAAATAATAAGCTCTTACATTTGATAAGTTGCTATAAGTGTTGACAGATTGTTACATCTTATTTTTAGAATTATCTTTTAAAATATTTTGATTTTAAATAATATATATATATATATATATATATATATATATATATATATATATATATATATATATATATATATATATATATATATATATATATATATATTATAAGCTCTTCAACAATCTATATAATACATAAATTAAAACCCTCATAGCTTAAGAAATCGACATGTGGCATATCTATGTTGCATATCTATGTGGAATCCACTTCATATCCAATTGGGGTCATTAGCAATAAACTCCTTTAAGAAATGGTGATATGTCCACTCCTTCAATCTTTCTTTGTGATAACCCCCTAGAATTTGTATTCCCAATTCTACCCTTATGTTAATTTGCATAATTTCTTCCAATTATTCATTTTTTCTCTCTTTCCATAACAATAATCTAATTCCTAAAAATTGCTACCAAAAAAAAAAACTGATTTTTTTTTTCGGATTTTATTTAGTCATTTTTTATTTATTTTTTATTTTTAATATTTTTTTAATAAAAATATTTATTTTTTATTTTTTTAAAACAAAAAATTGAATTTTTTTTGGACGGTTTACAACGTCGAATATGACTATAGTTGAAGTGACTATATCAACTGTAGTTATATTCTTTCTTTTTCTTTATACTGCACATATTTACATTTTTAACTTCAAAATTCCGATTGTATAGTACGGTACAGTTATGTTTATCAAATTCTGATTTTTAACACAACTAAGATTCCCTATTGTTTCGGGAAACAATGCAATCAACATCCACACAAAAAATCACAATTTAAATCTTGTTATTACAAGTCAACTTGAAACGAGAAGATAGAACATATTCGAATATGACTACAATCATATTCAACAATGGTCATATTCGAATATGACTACAGTCATATTCGAAAAAATACATACATATGACTATAGTCATATTCGGATATGGCTATAGTCATGTTGCTGCTACTGTACAGATCTGAAACTCTATTTTCAGATCTGGAGAAAAAAAAAAGAGAGAGAGAGAGAGAAAATCGAAAATTACATAAATAAAGGTAGAAAATTAACGAAAGAGAGGGAGGGGGAGTCAACGGCGATGGCGGCGGTGGTGAACGAAAGATACAGTGAGAGAGGCGGCGACGGTGGTGGTGGTGGTGATGGGCAGATCTCAAAAAAAAAAAAAAAAAAACTGAGAAATCGAGAAAGATAATGCAAGAGAAGAGAATGAGTCTTACGTGAAAAGGAAGAAGGCGGCGACGACACAAACGACGACGGTGGTGGTGGTATGCAAATCTATGTAAAGACGATGGTGGTATAAAGAGAGAAATCGAGAGAGGACGAACATGAGAGAAAGAGATTATTTATGTGGAGACGAAGGAGGAAGCGGCGGCGGCGACAAATAAGCGGCGGTGGCGGCGGTGGATGAAGCTTGAAATTTTAGGAGTGGGTGGAGAGGTGGAGAAGAGAGAAGATGAAAGTGGTAGGCGGGCAAATAATTAGGGTTTATAGTAGTTGAGGGTACTTTTGTCTTCTCACACTAGCCTAGGGGGGTCTCACTAATTAAGAATTGAATTTGGGAGTGGGCAAAAGTCTTTACAAGTCAATTGAGTTTAATTCAAAATATTTTCCATTTGAGGGGTGTATTGCATATTTTCCCATTCCAATTTGGCCTTCTTTTATTCCATTTATATCACCATATTTACAGACACACATAAATTAATTATTCAATGCACTTACCAATAATAAACACACATTAATTAACAACTTACCAACTCAGTATAAGATATTCTTATTTTCTGTATTAATTTGATGAAGATCATTTCCATATTCCATAATAACTTATCAATTATATATATATATATATATATATATATATATATATATATATATATATATATATATATATATATATATATATATATATATATATATATATATATATATATATATATATATATATATAATTTCTCTAATTATGGAAACGGTATTAATTTGTTCCTAGATATCATGAATTATAATTATATATATTCCGGTTAATTTAAATCAAGGATGTTTATTTTGTGGAAAATTTGAAATTGTACGGTAAACATATTGGTGATATAGTGTTCATTCCTCGAATGATGTTGGTACCGTCCAACTCTGCATAGTCTATTAAATTTCAGCGACAGTTTCTGGTGATGGTCTCCTTTGTAATAGCAATCAATACAATTCAAGGACAAACTCTTTCTTATGTAGGACTGTACTTGCCCAAACTTCTTTTGAGTCACGGACAGCTCTATGTCTCACTCTCGAGAGTTAAGAGTCGAATTGGAGATTTTGATCAAGTCGGAATCTGGCAATAGGACCAACATTACAAATAATGTGGTCTATAAGGAAGTTTTTCAGTGTATATGAAAGTAACTAACTATATGAAATATTATACAATATTAAATAACGACCTTTATTTTGTATTACTTATATGTTTTGTTATTCCTCATTTGTAGGTTAATTTGCATTGTACTAGGAGCTTGCTATGGACTCCGCTCAATTCATCAAGGTAATTTATTGTAGAATGAATTTATATTATTAAAAATTTATACTAGTATTGTTTTGTAATATTTTACTTATTTCGTACGATCATTGTACAAAATATGCAGGTCAATTGCCCTGTATTATATTGGATTCGTTACATGCGTTTAGGGCGGTTGGTATCAAAACACAATGACACTAATTGCTAGGATCAAATTCAAGTTTTGAATAGAAATATATCATTATAGTTGGACAAGTTTGAGACCAACAATATATCCACTCTTTGTCTGCGGAATTTAAAACATTGGATAGCTTTTTAATTTTATTTTGGTTTATTTCATCACCTACACTATACAAAATAGTTTTCTTTAAAAAAAAAATCTACTTCTTTGTATTGCATATCAACAATTGATCATACTATTTCGAGAACCTTTTTATTATTAAATGTTTGCTTTTATGATGAATACTCCGTGCAACGCACGGATGAACTACTAGTACATATAAAACTAGACAAGTAACTCAATTAAATGCTCCGTTTATTAATAATAATGTAGCAAGGTTTACATCTATTACACATATATTATAATTATTAAAATCCTTAATAATCTCGAAGAATTTCCCCTTTATCCAATTATTTGTAGCTACCACAATACTGAAGCACTTCCCTTCATAAAACCTTAACCAATCCTGCAGAAAAAATAAATAAAACTCAATTAAAATTTATTGAGCTACTCGAATATTTCTATTTCTAGAAAGAAAAAAAAGGGAATTATTTCGACTTACTGGTTAAATTCGATTTTGATAATTCCAGCGACCGGATTAGCAATGGCAGCAAAGGCTTCTCTAGAGAGATCTAGGGTTCCGCCACATCCAGGGCAGTGATCGACAATCTTAACCACCACGCTCTGGCCGGTGCACGGATGTGGAACGGGGTTAGTTGGTCCGGTGCATGTGACGTTAAATACTTTCCCACAAATACCCCCGTTCGCCCATAACGGATCGCTCGCTGCAGCTATCATAACTCCACTGTCTTTGTTCCCATAGCATGCCGAGGCTGCAATAATAAAAAGATATATAATTTTAATGCTATATATATATAATCTACATATTCGAGTAGATTGATTAATTAGCTCAAAATTTTTATTTTTTAATATAAGAAAAAAAAAGTAACGAGTAAAATAGAGATATATCGATCGACTTACGAACATAGCTTGTGTAGAAAGTGGCTGTTCCTGGTGTAGCCAAAGCCACAGACAATAAACATGCCACAATACCAAAAATAATTGTGAGGCTTTTTTCGAATGCCATTTTCGTTGTTTTTTTTTTTGTTTTTTTTTTTTTTGGATTATTTATTTATTTATTTTTCTCGAACTATTTTGATCTTCACAACTTGATAAAATCATTGAATTTTAGGCACCATTTTATAGTTGAAAATATGTGGGATGAAAAGGCTACTTTACAAAAGATTTTGGTAACTAAATTAATCATTATGAAATTAAGGTAGCAATGCATCATTTAAGTTGCTATATTATCCCCCAAGACAATTAGATTATGGACAATTTGGATAATACTTAGTGAAGAATGATTACATGGTAACCCTGTTAACATATATGTACATTTCGATATACATTTTGTAAATTTATTTTTAAATTCATATACAATATTATAATGTAATAACATGAAGTGTACTGAGTAAACTTTGCCCTCCTAATAATTCGAATCAATCCATTCCTTAAAATAATAATTTTGCAAAAAAAAAAAAAAATTAATAGAACCAAACTAATGGCTTGAGACTATTTATTATTATTCTAATAGCTATAAAATAGATAGCATCAAGGAAAAATCTTTTTACTATGAATATGATACCTTTTGCTACGGTTAATGGTCGTAGTAAAAAGTCAATTTTTCCACTAGTATATAATTGGACTTTGTTTGATGTTTGATATCTCCAATAATTACTTGTCGGGTCGACCTGCAAATATTATATTATCATAGTTTGTTTTACCTTATCTTGTCTTTTATGGAGTTTTTTTTTTTATTTGACGTTCTTGTTCTTGAAACCAAAATCTGAAACCCGAAATCCGAAACCTTATAACCCGAAACCGAAATCCGAAAACCCAAAAACCCGAAAATCGAAACCGAAATAAAGGCCTAATAAGATGTAAAAATGGATCATGGGCTTCTGGTTTATGATCTTCGTGAAAAGTCATCTTTGAAAGTTATGCATAGAAAACTAAAAGTCATTTCCATTGAAAAATGACATATATGCATGGCAAAATAAATTTCCTCCTTCCATTTATTTCAATTTTTAGCAAAATTAGTCATGTGCAGAATTACTCTAAATTGCATTCGGTCATTGTTGAAAAGTTTGGCACGTCTGCGGATCGGAGGGTACCAATTTAATCGTGAAAAGTCATGTTTGACTAGTTAAATTAAATGAATCTATAAGAACATTCATAATTAATTGGGTACATTAATAATAAGATAATTATAATTAAGAAAGTGATAGATTAAATAAAAAAATAAAAATATATACTATAAAATTCGGGTTTTCTAGACATTGCGATTACATGTTCCACAAATACATTAATGATTCATCCCCAAATTAAAATTGAAGAAATTTAGTTCAATTAAAATTGTGAGGATTGTGCAAAAACTAACCGTTTCTCGGTTTATGAGATCCTGCATCTACACCATGTGGTTCTAAATGGTAGATCTACATAAATAACTATCCACTAAACACACATATATATACATATTGGATATGGATAGATCAATGGTACGGTGTAAAAATTATATAGTGTATTTCACCAGGTGTAGATTCTACAAAACCATGTTTCTCGTATTTAGGCATCTAAGAACCATAATTTATGCTCATTTGCCCAGAAAATGGCGATCGTTGATCCACGAATCGTTTTTACATTCAAATTAAAAAAGTTTGGTCAAAAATCCTACTTCAAAACTCATTAGGCCTTAATTTCCTTCAATCTTTCACGCCATACCCTAGAAACCTATAGGTGGTGTTTGTAAAAGTTTATTTAAAAGTCGAAGTTATTGATTGTGTGTTGAGTTGGAATTAAGTGCTTATTTCTAAAAGTTGGAATTGTTCGCAAATTAGTTGGAAAATCAACTAAAGTAGAAAAAACAGGTACACTGGTGCTTTAAAATTATAGCTTAAAACAACTTATTTTAAGATAAGCAAAAACAAAAGCTTGTTTTACAACCATCTAAAAACAAATTATATACAAAAATTTAAAAAAAAATTCATAATCTATTTTTAAAAGCTTTTGCAAACACCACGAAGTCAAATAATAGCCCAAAATCACTTTAAAGTTTAAATTTGCTATGCTCTATATATCAAGATAATTAATGTAAGGAAAATTCAGCGAAGCTCAATTGATGAACAAAAACTCAATTCTCAGACGTGTCTTATCAATTGCCAAACAAAAAAAAATTCAACTATATATTTTTCCACAGTCATTATTTCCGAAAAATAAAACGTGTGTTATACGTATAGTACAAGACTATTATTGCATGACATGATCACTATAAATAGACTAATAGAGCTATATATATATTTCACATTTTCTTCAATGCAAAATATAGCGTGATTAGTTAACACACAATACACAAATTTAGGTTAAAATATGGCAACAAAATATACAGTTACATTCTTTTTAGTAGCTGCAATTAGCTTCATTTCCATGGCCTCTGCCATCCCTGGAACTTCCACTTTCTACACTACCTATGTTCGTAAGTAATTCTCACACACACACTTCTCTCTCTCTCTCTCTCTCTCTAAACTTAATGGTAAATTACGGCCACCCCCTTGAGGTAAATTCAAATTACTAAAAAATTCCTCCTGTTTGGATAATTGCAACCAACCCTCAACTATAAATCTTCTTACACATACACCCTTATGGTACAAATTCAACATTATGTTCTCTAGTTTGTATTCATTTTAGGTAGAAACGCAGTTTTTAATGCACCACGAATCTGATATTTACAAGCCAATAGACACATCTTAAGATCATCTTGTTTCAAAATATGGAGCTCGAATGGGGTAAAATGGGTACAAACTGGAAAATGTTCCACACAATCTAGAAGATTTCACTAAATTTGACACCGCAAAAGTGGACGTGTAAAAATATTCATAGTTAAAGGGGGTGATTGTAATTATCCAAACATGAGAGTTTTTTCGTAAGTTGATCTTACCTCAGGGGTTGGTTGTAATTTACCCTTCAAATTAATTAGTTTTGATCACTTTTATCTGTTGAAATATTGATTTATAAATTGTATATATAATTTTATAATTTATTGCAGCATCGGCATGCTTCGGGTTTCAAGACCAAGGTGTAATGATAGCAGCAGCTAACCCTAGTCTGTACAATAACGGCGCTGCATGCGGAACAAGTTACAGGGTGCGGTGCACCGGACGCACCAACGCCGGTGTACTTGCACCCTGCCGCAACGGTGAAATCACGGTGAGAATAGTGGATCTCTGCCCTGGATGTGGGGTCACCCAGCTCGATCTCTCCCAAGAAGCTTTCTCCATGATTGCCGACCCTAATGCCGGAAGGATCCTAATTGAATACAACCGGTACGATTATCCAAACTTAAAAAAAAAAAAATCTTTGTATTTATTTATAAATGAATATATATTTGCATGCCATATTTATCGATTAAGTGACTATCCGATTTTCGATTACAACTTTGCAGGGTTTAAAGGGCAGCAAAAGTTTTTCAACTTGGGAAGTCTGGTCTATATATATATATATATATATATATATATATATATATATATATATATATAGTATTTTTCTCCAAGAGCATTGTATCTTTGTATTTTTTTTTATTTTATCAAAGTTATATATGTATGTTGTTGATTGAATAAATGAGAGAGCACACCTCTTGGTCAGTATACAATAGTTTTTCTTTATTGGGAATAAAAAAATGACATTAGAATTTCAAATAAATTACCAATTTCAAATTGATGTATTGATGTTGCGTTGCAAAAAAAAAAGACGTTTTAACAACGCACATAGTATCTTGTGAAAATACATTGACAACACATGTTGACAAACATGTTGTCAAAGCTTGGAAGCTATAACAAAGTGCGTTCCGTGTTGTGTTACGGTAGTATTACAACATTTGTATATATATACGGCCAAATACAATTTCCACCCCTCTACTAAATTGTCAATAATCAATTCCACCCTAGAGTTGCACCTTGCCAAACAATGTACATGTATACAAATATATAGGGGGTTTAGCACTAGCCACCCCTGTGTAATATCTAATCGTCGCAAAAGCCCTCGTATTAAAAAAAAATAGCAAGGACCCAATATGAAAGTCAGTCAAAGCTAAAAAGGACTACGAGCTGATCGTACAGTACACTCGCCATATCTATGCGAATGGGGGTGGGGGTTTTGACCTGAAAACACTCAAATACCCTTTAAATTTAAAATTCAAAAATTACAGATTTACCTCAAAATTTTGTAAGGCCCAAAATGAAAATTTTAATTTTCCAATTCAGTCCCTGATATTTTTTGAAAAGCCCTCTTCAACCTGAAGATGAAGGCTTTCCTTTCCGTCGACCCTCTCCGGCCATGGCCACAAAAGGGTCCCAACATTTGGTGAGAAATTCCAAAACCATCTTCCTTTTTGATTCACGGATTTTCGTAATTGCCGTTGTCGAGGAGTTAATGTGGAACCCATTTAGTACGGGGATGACAACTAACAACTCTTCTTTCTTCTTTCTTCTTTCTTCTTTTTCTTTTTTCTTTTTTCTTTTTCATATCTACTAATAAAGTTTTAGTGTACTTTATTTTTATAAATTGAAATATTATTAGATTCAATATGGTAGTTTTGTCATTTAAATTAAATCAACAAGTACATTTAAGGAACAGTGGGCTAAATAAAACACAACATAAGGAATTCTTTGTTAATAATTTTACCAAAGGGATTTTTTCGACAATTAAAAATCAGACAGAAGGGTCTGTGCTAATAGCTCGAAATATATATTATGCTTTATCCATTCAATTTAATTATTGTTTTTTATGTTTTTAATGATACATACACCAACTAATCCATTTCCAGTTTGTCCTTATAACTCATAAACTACTTCAAACGCAAACTCATGTTATATATATCTTTTTTCTTAAACTTTATTCATATGGGGTTTTTGTGCATAAGTTCTCAACCAAGCATTTTTATTATTCTAGGTTTATGGATTATATCTCTTTCACCAATAAGTACATCTATTTACTATTTATTATAAATAAAGGAAATATTCATGTATATGTCAATACTATCCCCAACCCTTTATACCTAATTCTTAATTGTAACCCCAATTTAATCAATTTTGACCACAAAAGTTCAATTTTGACTTTTTTTTAAAAAACTTCATTTTTTTCAAATTTTTTTTTTGCCGCCGGATTCCGGCGTTGAATTTTCGATTTTTTTTTTATGTTTTTTTCTTCCAGATTTTTTCGCCGGTTTCCGGTGTTGACTTTTTTTTTTCTTTTTTTTTACGTCCGCCGCTAAACGTTGACCGTAATTGTGCTGTCACTGACAGTAAATTAACGTAATTATACTGTCAATGACAGTTAATTAACGTAATTGTACTGCCGTTGACAATACATTTATGTAATTGTTCTGCCGTTGACTGTAAATTAACGTAATATTATTATTTTTTATTTGACAATACATTTATGTAACTGTTCTGCCGTTGACAGTAAATTAACGTAATATTATTATTTTTTTATTTTGTTTGATTTGTTGACAAGTCAACGTAATTATATTACTGTCATTGACAGTAAAATAACTGTAAACACAATAATATTGTTGTCAACAACATCAATATTATTAATTTTTTGTGGGTTTTTTGTTTTGTTTGAGTTATTCACGGAGTAACGTAATAATATTACTGTCTATTATTGTAATATTACTGTAAACACAATAATATTAGTGTGGTTGGCGGTAATATTATTGTTGTTATAGTAATATTGTTGTCAACCACATCAATATTATTATTTTGTTTGGATTTTTTTGTTTGTTTGAGTTATTCACGGAGTAACGTAATAATATTACTGTCTATTATTGTAATATTACTGTGGTTGACGGTAATATTACTGTTGTTATAGTAATATTACTGTCACTCACAGTAATATTAATTCATTTGCCTTTTTATTATGTTTACATTTGTTGAACGGTCAACATAGTAATATTAGTCTATTACACAATAATAATGAGTTTTGTTGTGTTAATATTATTGTGATAGAGATTAATATAGCAATATTACTGTGTTAAACTATAGTTTAGTTAATTTTATTGTATTTAACAGTAATATAGTTAATATTACTGTCAATCACAGCAATATTGATGTTTAAACGAAAAAAAAATGTTACAGAAAGAAAAAAAATCCACGCCGGAGACCGGCAAAAAAATCCGGAAGAAAAAAAGAATTGAAAAGTCAACGCCGGAGACCGGCGGCAAAAAAAAAATGAATTTTTTTTTGAAAAAAAAAGTTTTGGGTCAAAATTGAATAATTTGTGAAATTTGGGGTCAAATTGAGGTTAAATTAAGTTAATGATGAAATTTTAGCATATTAAAGAATGAGATGCTATTTTAGTCTTTTACAAAAATCTGGACTCTGTGTGGACTTATTGGTAAAAGAGTTTTTTGTCTGGATCTCTTTATGAATAAGTACCCATTGATGGACTTATTTGTAATGACCCCTATTCATATATATTAATTTTCTTAACAGGGTAAATTACGGTCACTCCTCAGGTAAGGTGAAATTGCGAAAAAAATCTTCTATTTGAGTTATTACAACCATCCCTCTCAACTGTGAATTTTCTTACACGTTCACCTTTGAGGTGTTAAATTTAGTGAAATCTTCTAGATTGTGTGGAATATTCTCCAGTTTATACATGTTTTACCCCATTCGAGTTCCACATTTTGAAACAATAGTCATAAGATGCGTCTGTTGGCTTGTAAATATCAAATTGTGGTGCATCAAAAATTATTTTTTTGCACAAAATTAGTACAATCTAAAGAACATTCCACATAGTCTAGAAAATTATGTTGAATTTGACACCATAATAGTAAACATGTAAAAAATATTCATAACTGAGGGATAGTTGTAATCACCCAAACAAAAGGGGTTTTTTTCGTAATTTTCATAACTATATAAGCTAGATATATCCTTGTATTTATTATTTGGAAGTTGATAAATTCAACAACACTGATAAGTACAAGAAGCTGAAGCACACCAGAAACAAACGAGTGAAGATGACTTTTTCCACAAGTTGACCATTTCAATTATTTTCAAATTCAAAGTATACAAAAAATCACAAATATATATATATAACAGCTTCTCACTCTTCCCAAAATAACACATCATTTTATTTTCACACACATAATTAAATATTTAATTTATTTAATCCCCATGGAAAAATTCTCCGAAATTTTCGGTTTCTTGATAATCCTAAAAGAAACCCTAAAAATCCTCCCGAAAAATGGGAAACTCACAGCCTTAATCGCCATACTAACCCTAACCCTACCTTCAATCCTTTTCTCGCTATTCATTTACTTCTCCCAACCGTTAATCTCATATGCAACCGCTTCGTATACGGAGTCTCTCAGCCTAGTGCGCGTGTTAGTATATTGGGCGTTGCTTCTAACACTCGAAATCGTGTTCCTAGTCATATACGGCGCAATATCCCACTTGTCCGGAGTCGCGACCATTTTAGTGTCGGCAAATTCTTACACCATAGGCAAGAATAGGGGTGCAAGTTGGAACGGATTTTCCGATTTCCGCCGGTTCCGATCCGAAAAGTTCCGATTTTGGAACAACTTTTTTCATTCCGACTTCCGAAATTCCGATTTCCGAAATTTTCCGATTTTTTTGGATTGGAATTGGAATTATATAAAATAAATTTGGAATTTCCGATTTCCGATCCGATTTAATTCCGAAATTAATTGCGAAAAATTCCGATTTTTTTCCGAAAAATACACCTATAAATAGTATATA
Source organism: Erythranthe guttata (assembly GCF_056151865.1). Taxonomy (NCBI): domain Eukaryota; kingdom Viridiplantae; phylum Streptophyta; class Magnoliopsida; order Lamiales; family Phrymaceae; genus Erythranthe; species Erythranthe guttata. Next base: position 17,245,065 of record NC_142542.1, read on the forward strand.
TTATATAATACTTATTTTCCGAAAAATACATCTATAAGTTTTGTTTTAGGATTTTGACATAATGAATTGTTGTTAGAAATTTTATTAGATATTATGCTGTGTTTATTTTTATTTATTTTTTTGAACTGAAATTTAGCAGTTATTAGTTTTACTTTTATCGACGTGGATGCTCTTATTTTCGAAAAATTATGAACATTTTAGAAAATTTCGGCTAAGTTTTGAAATTTTAAAGCTTATGTGATTTCCGATTTTTTTCCGAAATTCCGAAATTTCCGGGCCTTTTGGAATTGGAATGAATTTTTAGATTCCGAAAATTTTGGAATTGGAATTGGAATTGATTTTGTACTTCCGAATTTATTTGGAAATTTTCCGAAAAGGCTAATTCCGATCCGATCCATCCGACTTTCAGCCCTAGGCAAGAACAATTTAGCAACGAAAGACCTTTTATCCAGCATAAGAAAAATATGGAGAAACCCGTTTACGACCACCTTCCGCGAACCTAGAACTAACCACTCATCATCGGCCCAGTATCTGTCGGTTGTGATGGCGTTCGCTTTTTTTCTAGCATGGTTCATCCCTAATTTCGTCACTATTTCTGTCGCTATTCTTGTCGGGATTTGGTTTAGTGCTCTCCAGCTGTATTCGTCTGTTGTTTGGGCACTGTCAACTGTGGTTTCGGTTTTGGAATACGGTGGTACAAGAGAGGCGGAAGTGGAGAAAGCTGAGAAGCTGGTTGAAGGGGGCCAGCGCCTCCATGGGTTCATGCTCGCCTTGTTCGTCAATGTTTTGTCGCTGATTATTTTTGCGGGTTTTTGGATGCTTGTCGGTGACAGGGGTTTGTCGCAGAATCTGCAGGTGTATGGTTTGTTCTTCCTCAACTTTTTGTCGCTGTTCAAGATATTCATTTTCCCGGCGTACACGGTTTATTATTTCCAGTGTATGAAGTTCCACGGTGAAGAAATAATTATTGGAGATTTCCAATACAGTGAATTGCCTACTAGTCTGGGCAATGATATTCCCTGAGGATATATATATATATATATATATATATATATATATATATATATATATATATATATATATATATATATATATATATATATATATATATATATATATATATATATATATATATATATATATATATATATATATTTGTAAATGATTGTAATTCTTTATATTAATATTTTATTATATTTTATATTTGTACGATTTTTAATAAATTTTGAGTTTGATCTTGCAACTCTGGCAATCTTCTCTTGTTTGAAATATACAACCTCAGCACATGTGAAGGATATCTATAATATAAGGTCAAATTACGATCCCTTGTTTGAGGTAAGGTTAAATTACAAAAAAAAACTCTCATATTTAGATTATTACAATCACTCCTCAACTATGAATCTTCTTACACGTCAACGGTATTACGGTGTCAAATTTAGTGGAATTTTCAAGATTATGTGGAATATTCTCCAGTTTGTACCCGTTTTACCCCATTCGAGCTCCACATTTGAAACAAGATGATATGTATCTCTTGACTTGTAAATATTAGATTGTGGTGCATCAGAAACTGCATTTTTGCACCAAATAAGTATAAACTAGAAAACATTCGACGGAATCTAGAAGTTTATGTTGAATTTGACACCCTAAGGATGAACATGTAAGAAGATTCATAGTTTTTTTCTGAAATTAAGAAGATTCATAGTTGAGGGATGATCGTAGCTAGTTACCCAAACATAAGAGGTTTTTTGTAATTGAACCTTAACTCAGGGGTGGCAGTAATTAATCCATAACATAATGTGCTTATTTTGAATGGCAACAAGACTATTTCAATGTTTGACATTATTACAAATAAATATTTGGATAAGGAATATGTGGACTAGATTATTATTCAACTTACCAAGTGGTCAATAATTTGAACCGGACCCATGCCATTATGGCTATCTAATTTGAGGAATATTTTATGATATAGGTTTTGGCCCCTCAATTTTGTATAAATATAAGTTGTGAACCTTCAATTTTTTTTTTTTATTTATCTCTATTCTTTTATGCAAATATATATATTTTTCATATTTATTATTACAATATAAAATATTATTGTTAAAATCATACCATTTTACATAAAATAATATTACTTATTTTTGCTTCATTTTTTTATGAATTACTCTAAAAATCGGAGACGATGTCCCTCGACCCCCAAAATACTTAATCTCTCTTCGTTGTATCATTTCATAAAAAACTGGTATCCCTAATCAAATTTTCTGGTTCCGCCCTTGATTACAACCACACCCAACTATGGATCCTTTTAGACGTAAACACCTTGCGGTGTCAAATTTAGTGGAATTTTATAGATTATGTGGAATATTCTCCAGTTTGTACCCGTTTTATCCCATTCGTGCTGAACATTTTGAAATAAGTCATAATATGTCTCGCTTATGTAAATATCATATTTTGGTGCATCAAAAACAGCATTTTGCACAAAACGAGTACACACTAGAGAACATTCCACATAATATAGAAAATTAAGTTGAATTTGACACCATAAATGTGGATATGTAAAAAGATTTATAGTAAATAGGTGATTGTAATCACCCAAACATGAGGGATTTTTTTATAATTTAACATTACATCAGTGTTGATGGCTGTAATTTACCCTATATATAATAATGTTTGGGAATTGACTCAATTATTTGTGAGAGAAGCGTGTTAATTCCAACGTTGACCGAGTAACAAGACAGTTTCTCCTGCAACATACTTTTCCACGCGATAGACCATTTTAAATTTCATGACAAAAAATATCAACAATTTATATAATAACATGTATAAACACACACAGAACTCTCTAATACACAATATTTTCACAAATTCCAATAAAATAATTAAACCGTAGTGTATATACTATTTGAGCCTCTACTCATGGAAGATTTCTCCGAAATTTTCGATTTCTTGATAATCATAAAAGAAACCCTAAAAATCCTCCCGAGAAACGGGAAGAAAATGGCGTCGATCGCCGTTTTTTCCCTCCTCTTACCTTCAACCCTCTTCTTGCTAAATATTAGCTTATTCCCATACGTGTTGAAATATAATGCACTTGGTACCGCAGTAGTTGCATTCTCTTTCATGCTCACGTACTTCATAATCTCCCACTTACTTAGCACGGCAGCAATCCTAGTATCGGCTTTTTCTTACACCGACAGAAACCTAACGTCGAAAGATCTCTTCTCGAGCATCGGACGGAGATGGAAGAATATTCCCTTTTCCAGAAGAATATTCCTCCTAGGCGGCTACATCTCATCCTACTCTCTGCCGATGGTTTTCGTCGTTTTAGCACTTCTCGTAGCACTTGCGGCGCATCACAACTTTATTGCAATTGCTCTATGGATTAATACTTTTATTCTCCAGCTGTATTCGTCGGTTGTTACGGCTCTGTCGGTTATTGTGTCCGTTCTAGAAGATAGTTCGAGCGTGGAGGGTTTGAAAAAAGCCGAAAAGCTCGTTATGGGGGGCCAGCGCCTCCATGGATTCATGCTCAACTTGTTCCTTAATCTGGTGGCGCTGATTCTAGTTTTGTCGGGTTTTTATTATAATAATGATAAGTTGTCCGCGGATGACGTGGCGTTTTATTACGGGTTTATCTTCTTGAACTTGTTTTCGTTGTCGAACGTGGTTGTTTTTACGGCGTACACGGTTTTTTATTTCCGGTGTAAGAAGCACCACGGTGAAGAAGAGGAGGAGGTTGATGTATTTGGAGAGTACAGTGAATTACCTACTTTAGGTAGTGATATTCCCTGATCTTGGCTTATTGCATGTAATTAAGTTAATTACTCTATTATATTGCTAATACATTGAATATATTTAAGGGGTCTTAAGATATAAGTCCTTGGTGACAAACATTATTAGAACTAAATGACAAGCCTAACTAAAATTTGCTTCACATCATTTATAAAAATTCATTCCTAGAATGCCCCTTTACTCACAAATTCGAAATTACGTCAGATTGTAAATATTCTATGATGTACTATGATATTATTTAACATTTTTAATTTGCATCTAACATTTTTATTATTTTATTTTTTACGTGGAGTACGTTTTTCTTTTTGTTTTTTTTATTACTATAAGAATTTATTTTTTTTCCTTTTTCTTTCTATATAATATTGAAAATTATGATTTTTTTTTAAAAAAAATTCCGGTCGTAGTCATTTGCAGACACCCGTGGTTTCGTTTTTGTCAAATAACACAGCAGATTTTTAAAGATACTATGATATGCTATGGTACGCTATGGTATACTATGATATATTGTGATGTACTATCCGAACTTTATCATTCACAACCTCCCAACCATCGCCAAACCCTAACTTTCAACATCTTCCAGCCACCGTTAAATCATACCAGTCATCCACCAACCCTAGTCACCCACCAAATTAAACCCTAGCTATCGACCAAATTAAACCCTAGCCACCATAGTCGTCGACCAAATTAAACCCTAGCCGTCGACCAAATTAAAACCTAGCCACCATCCACCGTAGATCTGACCAAATTAAACCTTAGCCATCAACCAAATTAAACCCTAACCGCTATAGCCGTCGACCAAATTAAACCCTAGTCGTCGACCAAATTAAAACCTAACTTCCATCGTAGATCTGACCAAATTAAACCCTAATCATTGATTAAATTAAAACCGTAGCAGCCATAGCCGTCGACCAAATTAAAACTTAGCCGTCATATCCGCCATCATCCGTCGTAGATCTGACTTCTACCACCATAGTCGTGGTCGCCTCTTGCCTCCATAACCATCCATTTATTAACTCCGACTCCACCGCCATAATTGCGTCATAGCCATCGCCCCCTCAACAATGGTGAAAAGTGATGGAGAAGGAGAGCGACAGAACGCGAGAGAGAGAAAAGAGAAGAAGAAAAATTAAAAAGAACGAGGCAGGCGGAAGAACACGAGAGAGAGAGAGAGAAAAGAGAAGAAGAAAAATTAAAAAGAACGAGAGAGGCGGAACGCGAGAGCGAGAGAAGGGAAATTAAAAAAAAATATAAATCTGAGATAAACGTGTAGAATTTATGGATTTATGTTGAGGGCAAATTTGGGATTAAAAAAAAGTAAAGGATGTGGGTCATATTTATATTTGAAAAGATGATTTAGTTCAGAAAAAAATATTAGAATTGTATTCTATATCTAATTATGTTTCCAACTAGGGACCTCTAGCATATTAACCCTATATTTAATTATATTCCATTATTCATGCTCACACGAAAACAGTAAATTCATGTTGGTATATATGTTTAGGTGAATAAATAAAACTGTATATGTGCACTCTTTTATCAGAGTGTGGTTTATATTTTGGATTGAATACAGTTTGCACCATTAAAGTATATGGATTGTAAATTTAAAGTCCTCCATTAATAAATTTAATGGTAGAATTTTGACTTTATAGCGAATTAACATTTTTTTCTTCTCGTAATACCCTTTCAATCATTAATTAAATGACGAGTACCCGTATGAGTATAATTCAACTGGTTTTGGAGTGGTAAGTTGGTGCAATGTCCTAGGATTAAATCTTGGCAGCCGCAGTGTGGGAATTTCAACTCCAATTAGGGCTGAACCGGTTGGTTACTTGAGGCACCAGATCCGGATCCGCTACCCTAATGGCCGTTGAATCAACATGAATTTACATCCCTCCATCAAATCAATTTTATTATTTTAAAATTCTAATTTCAAGATTATTTTTTTATAAATAAATATTGATCAAATCAAAATAAATTTCTTAATCTTATATCATCCACTATTTAAATGATTCTTTAGATCTTTTAATATTTTTCAAAAGTTTCAACCATACAAAGTGGGGGTTGTCTAGGGTCCGAGATGGTTATACTTCTCGAACCGTAAAATATTTAATCTTGTCCGTCCAAAATTATTAAATTTTAATCTTATCCATTATTTTTTTTGTACGACCTAGTACGACCTAGTACGATACTAGAGATTTGAAAATTAATGTACGAACCCCACTAAAAACACATCGTATACTATCGTACACACATTGTACTTTATGTAAATTACGTAACTAACCTTATACAATCAAATTAATAAATTAAAATGTTTATTAGGAAATATTTAATTATCATATTGATTAACAACTACACGTCAAACAAAATCAAAACCTCACAATTCTTCCCCAGAATCAAAAGCCCTCTCTCGACAAGCATCACTTTCTTTTTGCCGAGAAATCAAAGATGATTTCTCTGTATGTTGAAAACTTTAAATTTTGATAAATAAAATTAAAAAAAAAAAAGAAAAAAAAAAACTTTTAATTGGTTGAAGCACTCCACCTATTCGATGAAACGCCTCTCAAAGACATAGTCATGTGAAATTTCTTCTGCACTCTTTACACTCTTTAATTGTCTTGACCACACAGGTATTGTGAAAATCTCCCTTAAAAAAATTATATTTATTTTCTGAAATTATCGTTTCTATGACTATTTTATGGTTGAAGCGTGTTGTGATGGGTAAGGAATGTGTGTTTATCGAGGTCATACATTTTTTTTTCATAATTTGTTTTGAATAGTTGATCATAGATGCTTCTTACGGTTTTAAATTTTTTTGACAATGAATTGTTGATTGTGGAAGATGAGGAACACAAAGAAACTGAATAAATAAACTAAAGGGATTCTTTTTTTGTCAAAAAAAAAAAAACTTTTCCAATTTTAAGTCAATTCAGTGATAAATAAACTAAAGGAATAATGATCTTTGCAGCAAATCAAGAAACGATGGTGCTTTTTTCAGAGATAAGCCAAGTGGGCTTGACCCTCCAGAACTACCATCTGTTTCTCCTTCCTTAAAAAATCCAACATTTCAAACACATTTAATAAATATTTTATATTACATTAAATCCAAGATTAATAGATTAAATAAATCTACACACTACTACTCATTTCATCATTTGATAATAATAATAATAATAATAATAATAATAATAATAATAATAATAATAATAATAATAATAATAATAATAATAATAATAATAATAATAATAATAATAATAATAATAATAATAATAATAATAATAATAATAATAATAATTATTATTATAATAATAATAATAATAATAAGCATCAACTCAGATATATATTGCAGAGAAAGGTGATATAGATATGCAGAGAAAACTTTCATAAACCACTCTCATTTTCTATACTTGTTGCATGTCACACACCTGTATTAAAGTGATAAAAAAAATTAAAGAAAAAGAAAAAAGATGCATTCTAAAACTGCAAATTTTCAACAAAAAAAAAATTCTTTAATGATGGGTGTGACCTAAAGAAAGAAAAAAAGAAGTTGTGATATGAAGACAAAGATTCTCACATATTAGGTATTAAAGAATTCAACATGCAAACGCCTAACAACATAGCATTCATGCAAACCATTGATATGCACACCAAAATCATATATATATATATATATAAATATATATATATATATATATATATATATATATAAATATATATATATATATATATATATATATATATATATATATATATATATATATATATATATATATTTATATATACACACACATATATGTGTGTGAATTAACACGATAGAAAAATTGAAAAATCGTTGGAAGAACAGAAAAAAAAAAAAAAAAAAAAAAGGATAAAGGAAAAAAGAAAAAAAAGAACCTGAAAATGGTTAAAATGATGCCCGTCAAATGTTAACCCAAAATTCAAGATCTAAATGCAGTATCCTCAAGCAGAAAGACAACCCATAATGCTATAGGCCTATAAATCCTCAAGCATTAGACAACCCTTGATGAATATGGACTTTGTGCAGCAAATATTGCTGTAGATGAAAGCTGTAAATTTATGATATTTATTTAAGACAAATATTTTGTTATACAATGATAAGCATTTAAGACAATTATTTCGTTCAATGACAGTTGAGAATAGGTAGGTATAGTTTACTTTTGTATATATACTCCATTCTATTGTAACAATGCTTGAGCCAGCATACTTTGGATATTTTTTGGGATCCTTAGCACCAGTGGCGGATCCAGGACGAAAATTCAGGATATGCCGGCTGTGCCGAGTCCAAGAATTTACTGTACAGTGGGGTTAAATTTTCGGGGGTTCGGGGAGGGGAAAAAAAAATTGAAAACCTTTTTTTTGTTTTGGATAAATTAGAAGAAAAAATTTGGGACCTTTTCTGTATATTTTGAATTTTGGGTGGACTAAATAATAATATATATATAATATAATGTGTTTTTGGGGAGAGGGGCTAAAAAACAAGAAAACATTTAGGACTTTTTTTTTATATTTTGAATTTTGGGTGGACTAACTAATAATATAGATATAATAATGTGTTTTTGGGGAGGGCTAAAAAAAAAAGTTAGGATTTTTTTTGTATATTTTGAATTTTGGTTGTACTAAATAGTAATATAGATATAATATAATGTGTTTATGGGAGAGGGGCTCAAAAGAAATTTAGACAAAAAATTTAAAAAATACTTTTTTGTACCATAACGGAATCGAACTCATGACCTCATCTAACAACTTGGAGATCTTTGCCATTAAGGCAAATTTATTATAAATATTTGGGGTGGTCCATGGCATACTTGGCCACCCCCTAGATCCGCCCCTACTTAGCACGTTGTTAGGTATCAATCTGAGTTTTTTCTTGAATATTTTGTATGTTGGAGTCGCTCATAAAATCAGCTTTCTGAGCAAAATCACATTCTGGTGAAATAGGAAAGACCAAAAAATCTTTAGGAGCTAGTTTTATTTATGTTTAAAAACTGTATACATGTTACAACAAACATATAATTCATTTTCACGTTGTCTAAACAAACAAACAAGCAGCAGTCTCTTCATCGGCTAGTCCACTCATCGTGTAACTCTTTGAACTTCTCTGTCTACGTTCTCTTCTGCAATGGATACACGTTTCACAACTATGTCACTTGAAAAAAAATAAGACGATATATATATAATTCCAGAAGTCTTCGCCACCAGAAAATTCATATTGTAAATCTAATTACTTGAGTTAGAGTACTGAAGATCACCAAGTGCCAGACAACAAATAAACCAGATTGGCAGGACTTTCTATTCAGTATGTCATCGTCCTGTACAAACCACAACCTAAAATTCGATACAAAGATAAGAAAGAATAATAAAAAAAACTACACATTCTCAGTTAGAGTTTAAGCGAAATAAAAAAAATACAGAAATAAAGAACATGAAAAATTCATTTGATAATGAAAGATTTTACAGAGAGAATGAGAACGTAAAATTTCATAAAGATATGGTAGCTCTAATTTGATGCATGTAAAACTTCACAAAGAATAAATAGTTACTTACACATTGTTATATCGTGAGGCCTCCCGAGTCTCAAAGATGAAAGATTGAATATCCACTCAAGTAGAAGTAATTAAGTAACTTCTACATTATCAATAGGAGAATCTTAAACAATTCTCAGTATCAGAGGACGTGTGTCCAATTCTAAATTCTCAATTCTTTTAGTCTAACAACAAAAAGCAATAGATTGAGACTTTGAGCAAATTAAAAGAATCAAACTCCCGTAGTGCAAGAACGTATGTATATGTACCCAATTCTTTTTCTCATTTTTTTTCTTCTATTGCAGAAAGTAAAGTAGCATTCAATCCACAAAAAAGACTACAAGTCAATAGTCAATACATCAACAAGATCAAAACCAAAACGTAAAACCAATTCACATAGAGTAAAAAACATAAATGCTCAAGATCAAAACCAAAAAGAAAAATCAATCAACATAATGACAACACAAATACATGCTACACGTTTCATAAATATACCCTCGAAAATTCTACCATGGAATGCAAAAAATTGAAATAGTATGCAGTCACAAACAGATATACGTAGCTTGTTGCCTTGCACACTAATTAAACTGACAAATACTCGACGAAGAATTTGATAGTAAATTTTAGACCTTGAATTTGTGATAACCCAATTTTTTTTTTAATTTTTTTTGGTGGGACGATCATCAGTAAGGGAGAAGACGATGATTAGGGTTTACTAAAATGAAGAACATGATAGATGAGAGAAGCAAGATTCTTTGCTTCTTTTGCAAGAACGGTTTAATAGATAAATTAGGTTATTATTTTATTATAATTATTATTGTTCTACAATCAAATCTTATTATTGATTATGAATTAATATATTTTAATTAAATTTTAGCTTTAAGGGTTGTTACGTAATTTTACTTATGATATGTGTGTCGTACTTTTTGCCATGGGGTTCGTACTTATTCTATGTGGCACGATTTTATTGGTAGATTACGGTCCGAGAAGTACAGCCCACTCGGACCCTAACAACCCCTACAAAGTGGAGTAATATATGTAATTGAATTAATTCGAGTAGGGCTGGGACTGGGTTGGTTCGGTCGATTACCAGCCTAAAAACCGACCCATCCGTCAAACCAGTTTTGCTCAAATTTGAAAACCGTTGCCGACCCAACCTTTGTGGGTCGGTTGATGGTTGGCAACCGAATATTTGGTTCCGGAATGGGTCGGTTGATGGTTTATACCCGCCACCTAGTTCACTTAAAAAAAAATTCAAGTTTTGGAGTAAAAATATTCACATTTTACGTAATGCCACGGTGCCATCATCATTTATCAGTTCAAAATAATTAATAACAATTTAACGAAAAAATATAATTAGGAAATTCAGAGTAATTTCAAACATGCACAAGAGATTTAGTGGAGTTTTGTGGCTTTTTGTTTAAGGTTGGACATAAAGAAACTCGTTGAAGTTTTAAGTCAATTTTTTTTCCTTTGTTAATTGTTTTAAAATTTAAAATACTAATTATTTTGATCCACTTAAGAAAAAACTGCCTTTATTTTATATTTTTAATAAAATTTTAATAGTATAGTTGGATAACCGATAATTATCGGTCAACCAACTTTTGATAATATTAGAAACCACCAACCGACCCATTATAGATGGGTTGGTTGAAATTTTCAACCCGATCCAATGGATCGGTTAAAATTTGATTATCCGTCTAAAAATATGGTCGGTAATGGGTCGGTTGGTGGATAAAAAACCAACCCAGTCCCAGCCCTAAATTCGAGTATGAAAAAGAAAATCAATTAATGACGGTTGGGTGAATTTAATTTTTTGGAAAACAAATAATGAGCTGTATTAAAGAAAATAATTTGATAAAGAAAAGTAGACGTAATTAAAACTTAAGAGTTAAGACTTTTTATTATTTTTTTGGGAAAATTCCGTTTTCCCTCTTTATTGGCTCGGTATCATGTTGAGTGTATATTTTACAATCAATGTATACTTTCTTACGAGAATTTTTGTATACTTTTATTGATTTAATGGTGCTTAATGAGTGGTTTATTGTATTTTAGGTACAACTTGACGATTTGGGAGTTCCAAGGATGAAATGAGAAAAAAAAAGGTCAAAAACGGGAGAAACCAATCGAATGCTGAAAATTGGCCCGGCGCGGCCGTGCCAAAATTAGCCCATTTTTGTCGCGGCCGCGCCAACGGCAGAATTTGGGCAGAATGTTTCGGCGATTCTCGCGCGGCCGTGTGAGAATTGCACTGATTCTCTCGCGCGGCCGTGTGAAAACACGCTGGGAGAAATCCTGGACTTTTAATCACACAAGGAAACATATATCTTCTACCAAGTTGAGACATTTATAAAAGGGCAAAGACAAAGCACGAATCAAGAGACATTTTACACAATCTTGGACGAAGAGGAGCGAGAGATCAGAGAATCGAAGACGGAGAATTGACAAATCTTCATCACACTTCTTCTTTCATCTATCTTTTCTTAATCTATTTCCTTTTATATATATATATATATATATATATATATATATATATATATATATATATATATATATATATATATATATATATATATATATATATATATATATGTACCCCAGTGTCGGCAGAAAACTTCAAGAGAGAGAGAGATAATGGAGGTTAGGAAAACGAGGAACTAACTCCCTAATTATTAGAATCCTTTAATGGAAAATATAATATATATCTTTTAATATTAAAATTAAATATATATTATTTTCTAATTAGCGGTATAATGGTGATAATTAGGTATTTTTAATTAATAAAAACTAATTTGAATTTATCTTAAAAATGTAAAATAAAATTGGACTCATTGTAATGACACTTGTGTAATAGGGGATTCTGTTAAATTTTCCCTTCATTGCTCTATTGGATATATTTTATTTATTTCTTTAGTTAGTCATTGGTCAGAGTTTTTGGTTATTTCTAAACTATACCCATTGTTACATTAAGAATATTTCGTTGATCCACACACATCAATGTAATTATGTATGTGTTTATGTTTTTATCGATGGTAAAGATATATCTAGTGTATTCACCCGATGGAACATAGTATTCCAAAATTTCTTGTAAATGTTTACATATAGGGTGAATTTCAGCTAGCTAGGCACGTGGAATAAAGTATTTACTACAAATCAATTCACGTTTTAATATATTTTCATTTCAAATCAATCCAAAAAAATATGTGTTCCTCAAAATAGTTCTACATAATTTTATTTGAAATAAACCCACCTTAGCTCATCCCAGCCCACCTCGCCCATCAGGTCTGGTTCGGTCCGACCTAACCCGATGTTTTTTTTTTTTTTTTTTTTTTCTGTGATGAGCTGACTCAACATTAGTTAACTTCAATACTAGATGACATTCTTTTTTTCTTTATTTTTTTTTCCGTTAGTGGGTCATCGAAGTTTCGGTTAACTGACTCAGCATTAGTTGACATCTCATTTTTATTCTTCTTTTCTTTTATCTCCAGCGGCGAGTCGTTGGAGCTCTGATAGTTGACTTACCCTCTCAACATCAATTATTTTATCATTCATAACACTTACCCACTCAACATCAATTATTTTATATTTTAAAATTTAAAACATAATAAACATAACAATCTAATGTATATTGGATCATACAAAATTGAAAAGTAACTAAAATTAAATTGTTGGAAACAAATTAAAAAGTGATATATATTGTATAATAATGAATGAAAAAATATTTTTTGAAAATTAAGGAACTAAAATAAATTTAAATACTTAAGATTACTAATAGTAATGTATTGGTTTCTTGAAATTTATCGATATAAATATATACGATTAATTGGTTCAACAACAATAAAATGTGAATATGTACCCTATGCAAGATAATATTTTTAAATTTTAAAAATAACATATTTTTCAACAGATATTTTTAGTTGTATAATTTAATTATTCTTTTGGTTATTACTTTAATTAATCTTGACAGCCGCAGTGTGGAAATTTCAACTCCAATGAGGGTTGGAATCTTGTGGGCACCAGGTCTATGCCTGCTACCCTAACAGGACGTTGAGTGACCATAAATTTAGATCCCTCCATCAAATACTCGCGGGGCAAGAATGGAGGCGAGGGCTTACGAATAGGTGGATGTGTTTTTCTTTATTTAACCTATGTCCAGGGTTTTTTTTGTAATTACTAATATATATATATATATATATATATATATATATATATATATATATATATATATATATATATATAAGGGCAAATGACAAATATGCCCATGACAAGGACACTTAATTAAAAGAGGGACATCCAACTTTTTGTCTTTCAAATAAATCCACCTCATTCAAACTTATTTGCAAATAAGGAAAATCATTTTATATATACCAAAATTATCCCCAATTCATTGAAACCCAATCCAACTCCAATTTCATGATTTACACCTCCAATTAAGCCCAATTTCATCAATTAACCAATTTTAACTCTAATTTTAATTTTGACCCGCCACCACCGGAGATTGCCGGTCTCCGGCGTTGACTTTTTTTTTTCTGCATTTTTTTATGGCCGGTCAAGTGCCGTTGATCGCCCGCCCGTCTCCGACGTTGACTTTTTTATATATATATAATTTTGTTTTTTCTTTAAAAAAATATTTTAAATAATATTATCGTCTTGGCGGCTAAGTTACTGTCTCCAGCAGTTATTTAACTGTCGGAGACAGTAATTTAACTGTTAATTGACCTTTTTTTTTGTTCCAAAATATTTTAATTAATATTACTCTCTTCGCTGCTAAATACTGTCTTCAGCAGTTATTTAACTGTCGGGGACAGTAATTTAACTGTTAATTGATTTTTTTTAAATATTTTAATTAATATTACTGTATTCGTTGCTAAATTACTTTCTCCAGCAGTTATTTAACTGTCGGAGACAGTAATTTAACTGTTAATTGACTTTTTTATTCTTAAAAAAAATATTTTTAATTAATATTACTGTATTCGTTGCTAAATTACTGTCTCCAGCAATTATTTAACTGTTAATTGACCTTTTTTTTTCTTACGAAAAATATTTTAATTAATATTACTGGCTTGGCTGCTAAATTACTGTCTCCAACAGTAATTTAATTGTCTTAGACAATAATATTAATAACATTACTGTTCGGGAAAATAATATTCATAATATTACTGTCCCAAACAGTAATATTACTGTTGAGACAGTAATTTAGTAGCCAAGACAGTAATATTAATTAAAATATTTTTATCTAAGAAAAAAAAAAGAAAAAAAAAAGTCAACGCCGGAGACCGACGGTCAACAGTGGTTGACCGCCCGGAAAAAAATTTAAGGAAACAATAAAAATTTCAAAAAAAAAAAAACAAAAAAAAAAAGTCAACACCGGAGACCGACGGTCAACGTCAGAATCTGGCCGGAAAAAAAAATTCAGAAAAAAAATTATTTTTTGAAAAAAAATGGGGGGTTAATGTGATATATTTGTTTAAATCCGGGGTCAATATGTAATATTAAGGAAGTTAGAGCATAATGGATGGAATTTATAAGAATTATATTATAGATCATATTTTAGACTAAAGGCATAGGTAGGGGTGCAAGTTGGAACGGATTTTCCAATTTCCGCCGGTTCCGATTCGAAAAGTTCCAATTTTGGAATAACTTTTTTCATTCCGACTTCCGAAATTCTGATTTCCGAAATTTTCCGATTTTTTTGGATTGGAATTGGAATTATAAAAAAATAAATTTGGAATTTCCGATCCGATTTAATTCCGAAATTAATTCCGAAAAATTCCGATTTTTTTCCGAAAAATACACCTATAAATAGTATATAATATATAATACTTATTTTCCAAAAAATACACCTATAAGTTTTGTTTTATGATTTTGACATAATGAATTGTTGTTAGAAGTTTTATTGGATATTATGCTGTGTTTATTTTTATTTATTTTTTTGAACTGAAATTTAGTAGTTATTAGTTTTACTTTATCGACGATGATGCTCTTATTTTCGAAAAATTATGAATATTTTAGAAAATTTCGGCTAAGTTTTGAAATTTTAAAGCTTATGTGATTTCCGATTTTTTCCGAAATTCCGAAATTTCCGGGCCTTTTGGAATTGGAATGAATTTTTAGATTCCGAAAATTTTGGAATTGGAATTGGAATTGATTTTGTACTTCCGATTTTTTTTGGAAATTTTCCGAAAAGGCTAATTCCGATCCGATCCATCCGACTTTCACCCCTAGGCATAGGGATAAGTTTAATTAAAAGATTTTTTTTTTTTGAATTAATGTGCATTTAAGTAACATGTGATGAGTTTTTTTCGCCGATTCGCACTATTGAAAAAGGTAAAATGTTTGGGATGAGAGTTGAGTCAATTATTTGTGGGAGAAGCGTATGCGTGTAATATACTATATACTAGGAAACTGCCAATCATGACCGAGTATAACAAGACCTCTTCTCCCACGACATACTTTTCCACGCCATGGACCAAACAATAAACACACACACAACTCTCTCTCTCTCTCTCTATCTCTCTAGATCTCTCTCTCTCTCCTGACCGGATTGATTGAAATCAATTGAGACAATTGATTTGTAAGAACACCTTTCAAAAATTAACTAAAATATAAGTAGAGGGACTGTTAGGTACACGTTCTTCCAAACATAGCCATAGATCTGTAAAAGACAGTTAGATAACACAGAAGGTAAAATGGAACAGAAAGAGTATAAAATGAAGAACGGCTCAGTTCCCTATTTCCAGTGTTCAACTGTAGATCCAAGGTCTGGTGGTAACACCAACCGAAAACAAGCACCAAGCACTGCCACTGATCGAAACCCTAGATCTGACCCCAAACCTCACTCCGAGTTGACTCACCAACACATGCACAGTCAACTCGGTGATAACTCACCCTCTCCACTCAGCACAAACCCAGATTTCTGCACACACAAAGTCGAAACCCTCACAGAAGAGGATTAAGACCAGAAATGAAGGGGTTTGAATAAAAGGTGAATCACACTTGTCTCTCTCTCTCACCACAGTATAAATACACGGAGTTTCAACGGTCTTCAGCATTAAATGTGCTGCGACGGTAAGGACACCCATTGTCCGGCCGGACCTGCGAAGGTGTCGCCGGAAAACGACAAGGGGTGACGATACACTGTAGAGAGAGAAGGGGACAAGGGAAGAGAGAGAAACGGCGCAGCAGACCAAAGCTGCTAGGGTTGAGAGAAGAAAAGAGGAGTGGGTAAATGGAGGGCTCAGATTGAAGCCCTCTATCCGACGGTCAAGATCTAGGTTTGACTGATCAGTGGGCTTAAGTAACATTGGGCCCGATTTCCCAAGTTGGGCTTTGAATTAAAATAGCTATTGGGCCCAGATCACAACAGATCATTTTATGTGGGCTCAATACTTAACAATTCTCCACCTGAGACCAATAAAAGGATCAGTATGACACACACTTAATGGACTGGGATCATCATTGCCGTAACTGTGAATCTTAAACACTAATCACACAGATTGTAGTAGAAGATTCACACAGTATTTTTTCCACAAAGGAGGTAATCACCAAGATAAAACCAACACTTAACATCACATAGAAGTTAAGACAAACAAAAAATAAAGCAAGCAATCACATAGAAAGCATCAACAGACTTGCACAAAGCAAGCAGACAAACACATGTCTGTTTTAATCATGTTTTGAGACAATGTTCAAAATTCTCAAACATGATCTCAATTTTTCCACAGGCAGGCACTTAGTGCCCATGTCAGCAGGGTTGAATTCAGAAGGAATTTTCTCCAGGTCTATCTCACCCTTCTTCACCACTTTCCGGATGAAGTGGTATTTGATCTCAATGTGTTTTGTTCTGTCATGAAAGACAGGGTTCTTGCACAATTGTATACCTGATTGGCTGTCAGAGAAAACAACAACTTTACCTTTCAAGAAGCCAATTTCTGAGAGCAGCCCTTTCAACCAGAGAGATTCCTTTATGGCCTCTGTGGTTGCAATGTATTCAGCCTCTGTGGTAGAAAGGGCTACAATGTTTTGAAGTTGAGATTTCCAGCAAATACAAGAACCACACAAAGTAAACACATAAGATGTGGTGGACTTCCTATTATCTCTGTTATTAGCATAATTAGAGTCTACATAACCACATAAGACAATTCCTTTTTCACACCTAGAAAATTCAATCCCTGTTCTAGCAGATCCTCTTAGATATCTCATTAGCCATTTCACAGCCTCCCAATGAGGCATGCCAGGATTAGCCATATATCTACTCAAACAGCTAACAGCATATGCAATGTCAGGCCTAGTACTTACCATTAAATACATTATAGAACCAATTGCATTTGCATAAGGAACAGATTTCATATCACAGATTTCAGGTTCAGTCTTTGGGGACTGTTCCTTACTTAGCAAGAAATGAGCAGCTAGAGGCACAGACACAGACTTGGCATTTTTCATGGCAAATTTATCTAAGATCTTTTCAACATAGGCAGATTGGTTCAGAAACAAAGAACAATCTTTCCTATTCCTGATTATGTCCATTCCCAGAATTCTCTTAGAGTCACCAAGAAATTTCATGTCAAAGTTTTCACTTAAGCATTTATTAACATGATCAATAGCCTTTAAACAGGGACTAGCAATAAGCATATCATCAACATAGATCAATAGGAACACAGGAGATTGACAGTCATCTTTGAAATACAAGCAAGGATCAAATTCACTTCTTTTAAATTTCAAAGAGAGCATGCAAGAGTCAAATTTTTTGTTCCACTGCCTAGGAGACTGTTTAAGGCCATACAGAGACTTCTTCAACAAACAGACATAATCAGGTTTATCAGAATCAACAAAACCTTCGGGTTGAGACATGAAAATTTGCTTATCAAGATCACCATGCAAAAAAGCAGTTTTAACATCCATTTGCTTAAGTTCCCAATCAAAATGAGCAACTAAGGCAAGCAAGATTCTGACAGTGGTGAATTTAACAACAGGAGCAAAGATTTCAGTATAGTCTATACCCTCTCTTTGTGTAAAACCTTTAGCTACAAGCCTAGCTTTATATCTAACAGAATCAGATTCATGCTTAACTCTAAACAGCCATTTGCATTCAATCAAAGAGCACTTAGCAGGTTTTGGGACAAGAGTCCAAGTATGATTGACATGCAGAGAGTTAATTTCCTCTTTCATAGCAGATAACCACATAGCAGAATCT
Organism: Erythranthe guttata; assembly: GCF_056151865.1. Classification (NCBI taxonomy): domain Eukaryota; kingdom Viridiplantae; phylum Streptophyta; class Magnoliopsida; order Lamiales; family Phrymaceae; genus Erythranthe; species Erythranthe guttata. The sequence continues at coordinate 17,263,587 of NC_142542.1, forward strand.
GGAGAATTTAAAGCATCTTTGTAGCACTTAGGTTCATTCCCATCTAAAGCTTCAAACACATTGAACACAAAAGATGCAAGCTGAAAATTATCAAGATGATGAGGTTTCCTAATTTCTCTTCTAGGTCTATCCCTAGCAAGTTGATAATCATGCAAATCATCAATTTCAGGCAAATCAGACTCAACATTTTGATCAAACACATTTTCAGGCACAGAAGATGAATCATCATCATCAACAATATCAATTTCCTCACTCTCAAGAGGAGATTTCTCCACCTCAATTGGAGCAGAGGGGGGAACAATAAATGAAGGCACAGGCAAACAAGGATATTCATTTTCATTGAAAACAACATTTCTACTAATGATAGTTTTAAAACCATGTTCATTCTTTAGCCAACATCTATAACCTTTTACCCCTTCAGGATATCCAATAAAAACACATTTTAAGGATCTAGGTTCTAATTTATCAGTTTTATGGTGCACAAAAGCAGAACATCCAAAAACTCTCAAATTAGACAAATCAGCTGGTTTCCCAGTCCACAAAGTTTCAGGCAAATTTCCTGACAAAGGCACAGATGGAGATCTGTTAATCACATAGGCAGCTGTTAAGACAGCTTCACCCCAAAAAACTTTTGGCAAACCAGATGCATGCAACATGGATCTAACCCTATCCATTAATGTTCTATTCATTCTTTCAGCTATGCCATTCTGTTGAGGTGTATATGCAACAGTCCTATGTCTTCTAATGCCAAATTCAGCACACAGAGAATCAAATTCATGATTGCAAAATTCAGTGCCATTATCAGTTCTAAGGGTTCTAAGTTTCTTGTTAGTTTGATTTTCAATAAAGGTTTTCCAGGATTTGAACTTATCAAAAACATCAGACTTTTGCACAAGTAAGAAAACAAACACTTTTCTTGAAAAATCATCAACAACAGACAAGAAATATCTGTTTCCACCAGGTGTGGAGACAGGTGCAGGACCCCAAACATCAGCATGAACATATTCAAGGATTTCAGTACACTTAGAAGTATTAGGGAAAGGAGATTTAGGGAATTTCACTTTAGACTGTTTACCCATAACACATGAATCACACAAAGGCATATCAACAACAATGTCATCACTCAGATACTTGTTTTTATGCAAGATTCCTAGTCCCTTACTACTGATGTGACCTAATCTTCTATGCCAAAGATCAGTCATGTCATGCTGGACAGAATTAACATGTGAAACAGATAATGCAGATGCAACATACATATTGTGCATTCTAACAGCTTTGAAAGAAATTAAACCATCATGCATAATATTCATAACCCCATCACCCCAAGTACCCTTATACCCAGAATCCTCCAAGATAGCACAAGACATCAGATTGCTACTCAGCTTGGGAACATGTCTCACATTTTTCAGTTTAAGCACAAAACCAGATTGAAATTTCAGACATACAGTTCCTATACCTAGCACATGCCTTTTGCTGCTATCAGCCATGGACACAGAGCCATTTTCCAATTTAACATAGGAGGTGAACATGCTTCTGTGAGGTGTCATATGATTAGAGCAAGCAGAATCCATTAACCAGTCATTATCAGTCAAAGATGCAGACACAGAATTCACAAAATCAAGATACTCATCAGTAATCATAAACACATCACCCATGTTTTCAGCAACTTGGTTAGCCTGTTCATTATTAGACTTAACTTCTTTCTTAGGTTCAGCACACCTATTAGCATAATGACCAGACTTGCCACAGTTATAACACTTCCTATGTTTGAGCTTGTTCTTACTCCCTGCTTTACCCTTATCAAACTTTTGGAAATTTTGGTTACTGGAGGTAGAACCCTTGTTTGAAAACTTGTTTTTATGCTTGTTTTTCACAAAGTTTACATCACCCAAAGACTTGTTGCCTTTGGTAGTTTTCAAATCTAGTTCCTTACTTTTCAAACCATTTATCACAGTGTCAAGAGTCACTTTGTCTCTGCCATACTTAATAGCAGATTTGACATCACTGTAAGAATCTGGAATAGCATTTAGAAGAACAATGGGGGTATATTCATCAATGGTTTTATCCCCAGTTAACTTTATGTCTTGCACAAGTTTTGTAAAAACATCAAGATTTTCATCTATATCTTTGTGCAAGTCAAGTTTAAATCTAAAAAACTTTTCCAGTAAAAACATTTTTGAGGGTAAAGAGGTTTCAGTGTAAAGCTCTTCTAACTTATCCCATAAATCTTTAGCAGTATCAAGCTTACCTATCTTTCTAATCACAGAGTCAGATAGGTTCAGAATAATCAGGGAGTAAGCAAGTTCATCATAATCATCTTTCATTTCTTTTGTGGTTTTATCATCATAAGTTTGAGTTATAGCCTTAAAACATTTCTGTTGGACTAAAACACCTTTCATTTTCTGTTTCCATATAGCAAAATCACCCTTACCATCAAAGGTAGCCACAGGATAAGAATTCATATTCACACAGAAGAGAAACAAACAAGGGCTCAGACACAAGTAAGAGTCACACAAACAAAAGAGCTGCACACAGACAGCAACAGAAAAGAAACACACAAGCTGCACACAGACAGCAACAGAAAAGGAAACACACAAGCTGCACACAGACAGCAACAGGAAAAATAAACCACACAAGCTGCACACAGACAGCAACAGAAAGTAAACACACAAGATGATCCCAATAGGCCCAACAGAGAGCCAAGTGTTGCAGGGGGCAACAAAATAACCAGTCGAAGGCTGGGCTTTCTCAAACTATTCCCCTTCCCCAGATTCCTGCGACACTAAGCGGTCCGGACAAGGGAAGTTTGGAGTGGCAAATAGTGTGAGTTGGCCCAGAAGGTACCAAAGTAACCGGTCGAAGGCTGGGCTGTCTCAGACTACCCCCCTTCCCCAGATTCCTGCGACACTAAGCGGTCCGGACAAGGGAAGTTTGGAGTGGCGAGTAGCCTGAGTTGGCCCAGAACAAGAGAACAGCGGAAGCAAGTTTTGACCACACAAGGTCAACCACAGGTTTTCCAGGATTTTACCCAGAAACAGATTGAGTGAGTCACAGTAGTTAAATCCGTAGCACGAGTCTGCAAAAGAACGAGTGTCCAACTGATGCTCTGGTACCACTGTTAGGTACACGTTCTTCCAAACATAGCCATAGATCTGTAAAAGACAGTTAGATAACACAGAAGGTAAAATGGAACAGAAAGAGTATAAAATGAAGAACGGCTGGGCCCAATAGGGACCAAATTAAAAATAAATAAAAAGAAGAAAAAAAACCCCACAAATTGTATTCTAGTTTGGTCAAAAATTACAAAACTCAGCCTGGACTTGGAAAAGTCACCATGATCATGTGCAAGGGACAGATACATACATATATTGAGGGGAATATATATATATATATATATATATATATATATATATATATATATATATATATATATATATATATATATATATATATATATATATATATATATATATATATATATATATATATATATATATATATATAATTGCCAACGATGACTCAAGTATTGAGTCAATTATTTGGAAGAGAAGCGTGTATTATACTAAGAAATTGCCAAAGACATTTTCTCCCACAACATACTTTTTCAACGCAATGTACCATCTTAAAAATACATACAGTCTCCAATATATCTTCTTCTCAAATTCCCAAAGAATAAAAGCACAATTCTATTTGAGCCTAACTCAATATAATGGATCTCTCCGAAATTTTCGGTTTCTTGATAATCCTAAAAGAAACCCTAATAATCCTCCCGAAAAATGGGAAACTCGTGGCCTCGATCGCCTTTCTTTCCCTCCTCCTATCTTCAATCCTCTTCTCCTTACTCATTTACGTCTTACAATCACTCTGGGCTAATATGCTCGCTTCTTACGCCAACCCCGAATATTCCGATGCTCTGTACAACCCTAATAATAATAATAGTAACCACGTGCTGAAATACACGGCACTTCTTCTTGTGGTCGAACTCTCCTTCTTGTTCATTTTCGTCATAATATCCAACTTACTTAGCACCGCAACTATCCTCGTATCGGCATTTTCCTACACCGGCAAGAAATTAGATACGAAAGATCTTTTCTCGAGCATCAAACGAATATGGAAGAAACCCTTGTCTAGAAGATTATATTCATCGTCATCGTCCTGTTTTCTTTCAGTCGCTGTCGTTTTAGCTGTTATCATAGTATTTATCTACACCAATTTTATCACAATTTGTGCAGCCGTTATTTTCGCGATAGTTGTTTATATTTTCCAGCTGTATTCGTCGGTTGTTTCGGATTTGTCGGTTGTGATATCTATTGTTGAAGTTAGTTCGAGGATGGAGGCGTTGGAAAAGGCCGAAAAGCTCGTTGAGGGGGGCCAGCGCCTCCATGGATTCATGCTCAACTTGTTCTTCAATCTGGTGGCGTTGATTCTAATTTTGCCGGCTTCTTATTATTATATCGATAAATTGTCCGTGAATAAATTCGCGATTTATTACGGGTTGTTCTTTTTGAATTTCGTCTCCTTGTTGAACATTTTTGTTTTTACGGCGTACACCGTGTTTTATTACCGGTGTAAGAAGCACCACGGTGAAGAAGAAGAAGAAAAAGAAGAAGAAGATATAAATGTACAATACAGTCAATTACCTGCTTTGGATAGTGATATTCCCTGAGGATGGCTTATATATTATTGTATTTAAATTAGATATATATATATATATATATATATATATATATATATATATATATATATATATATATATATATATATATATATATATATATATATATAAAAATTATTTTTTTCTTTTTTTTTTTTTGGATTTTGAGGTTCGTTCTTGCAGTAGTAGCATGTCTTGTGTTTTAGTTTCTAGTAGATATTACAACCTTAATTTATAAGCTCATTCGATGATTAAGTGATTCAAATTTGACTACAATTTTCGTGTTTGAATTTTGCCAACTCCATATCCAAAAATGGTCAAAAGTATATTTGAAGCTGAATTGGTATTATTAATTGACTAAGTTGTAAGTCAACTGAAAGAAATTAGTGGATTTGATCAAATTATGATTAGGACTTAGTTTTAACTTTTAAGTACCTTGGATTAGTTGTAAATCGGTTGATTCACGTGATTTAAGTTAGTTGATTAATCTAAAATTTTGGTTGAGGTGATTATTTAATATGGTATCAGAGCTAAGTAGGATATATTGAAAATATTAATATTAAATGATATATTTCACTAATAGTTAAGTGCCCGTTCTACAAGTTGTAAATCAACTCGATAAAATAAATTGAGTCAAGAGAGGGGGGAAAGAGATAAGGAAAGAATAATTGATATCAATCTCTTAAACCGAATTGATTGAAATCAATTCAGACAATTCATTTGTAAGAACACCTTTCAAAAATTAACTAAAATAAAACTAGAGAGATGAAATTAAAAATAAGTAAATAAACCCCACAATGTGTTCTAGTTTAGTCAAATTTACAAAACTCAGCTTGGAAAAGTCACCAAGATCATGTGCAAAGGACAGCTACATAAATTGAGGGGAATCACTCCTTATTCTCCTATTATTGCAAAACCATATATCTCTCTATATATATATATATATATATATATATATATATATATATATATATATATATATATATATATATATATATATATATATATATATATATATATATATATATATATATTACACTACGAAATTGCCAACGATGATCAAGTATATGAAGAAATTTTCTCCCACAAACATACTTTTCCACGCAATAAACCATCTCAAATATCAGCACAAAAAAATAAACACACACACACACACCAATATATCTTCTTCTCAAATTCCCAAAGAATAAAAGCACAATTCTCTTTGAGCCTAATTCAATAAAATGGATCTCTCCGAAATTTTCGGTTTCTTGATAATCCTAAAAGAAACCCTAAAAATCCTCCCGAAAAATGGGAAACTCGTGGCATCAATCGCCTTTCTTTCGCTCCTCCTACCTTCAGTCCTCTTCTTGTCATTCGTTTACTTCTACCAATCCCTCACCGCTTATGTGTTCGCTTCTTACACAGTCCCCGAATATTCCGATAGTGATAACCACGTGGTGAAATACTTGGCACTTCTTCTTGCAGTCGAACTCGCCTTCTTGTTCATTTTCGTCATAATATCCAGCTTATCCAGCACGGCAACTATCGTCGTATCGTCATTTTCTTACACCGGCAAGAAATTAGATCCGAAAGATCTTTTCTCGAGCATCAAACGAACATGGAAGAAACCCTTCTCTAAGAAATTATATTCATCATCATCATCGTTATCGTCACGTTTTCTTTCGATCGCCGTCGTCTTAGCTGTTATCTTAGTATTCACGTATCCCAATTTTATCACAATTTGTGCAGCCGTTATTTTCGGGGTAACTGTTTTCATTTTCCAGCTGTATTCGTCGGTTGTTTACGTTTTGTCGGTTGTGGTCTCAATTGTGGAAGATAGTTCGGGGGTGGAGGCGTTGGGGAAGGCCGAAAAGCTCGTTAAGGGGGGCCAGCGCCTCCATGGATTCACGCTCAACTTGTTCTTCAATCTGGTGGCGGCGTCGGTTCTAATATTGCCGTGTTTATATTATTATATCCGTAAATTGTACGTGAATAATGTGATGATTTATTACGGGTTGTTCTTCTTGAATTTCGTCTCCTTGTTCAACATGGTTGTTTCTATGGCGTACACGGTGTTTTATTTCCGGTGTAAGAAGCACCACGGCGAAGAAGATGAAGAAGAAGAGATAGATATAACTATTAAAGTTGGAGATTTGCAATACACTAAATTACCTGTTTTGAGTAGTGATGATATTCACTGAGGGTTTTGGCTTGTATAGTATTTACATTATTGCCACTCTTTGATTGTTTGTTCTTTTTGAATATTTCACCAAGTATTTTTATCGTTGATCTACACACCAATCTGGGTGTGTATGTATTTGTGTGTTTATTAATCGTGATGATATATCTGCCATATAATTTGGTTCAAGTCAAATAAAAAACCATGGCCCCACCCTATTGATACCCCAAATCACATAGCAAACACTTATATATTTTCTTATATGTTACATATATATTTATTTTTCCTCGTTGCATTAATAAATAAATGTTGATCAAGTCAAAATAAATATTTTAATGACATGTCATCCACTATTTAATGGACTCTTTAAATCCTTAATACTTTCATTAAATCTTTAATATTTTCGTTGAAAGATCTTTTCTCGAGTATCAAACGAATTACATGGAAGAAACACTTCTCAAGAAGATCATACTCATCGTCATCGTCGTCAAGTTTTCTTGTAATCACTATCGTTTTAGCTGTTGTCTTATAACTATTTACGTATCCCAATTTTATGACAATTCGTGCAGCCGTTATTTTCGGGATAGTTGTTTTTATTTTCCAGCTGTATTCGTCGGTTGTGGTCTCTATTGTTGAAGATAGTTCGAGGATGGAGGCGTTGGAAAAGGCCGAAAAGCTCGTTATGGGGGGCCAGCGCCTCCATGGATTCATGCTCAACTTGTTCTTCTATCTGGTGGCGGTTATTCTAATTTCCCCGGGTACTTATTATCAGTGGCGAATCCGGGACCTATAATGAATGAAAACTATCTTTACCACCTCAACCAATAGCCTTTCCTGTCAACTTATGTATAACAATACTATTTGATGAAAATCAAGGGTGTGCAACTGCACACCCTAGAGGCTAGACCATAGCCAGATCCGCCACCACTGCTTATTATTATATCGATAAATTGTCCGTGGATAATGTGACGATTTACTACGGGTTGTTCTTTTTTGAATTTGGTCTCCTTGTTGAGGATTCTGGCTTTAATGGTGTACACGGTGTTTTATTTCCGGTGTAAGAAGCACCACGGTGAAGAAGAAGAAGAGGAGATAGATGTAATTATTGAAGTTGGAGATTTGCAATACACTAAATTACCTGTTTTGGTAACTCTTTGATATTTTGTTGCTTCCAAATAACGTCCGGTCTGCTTTGTAAAACGAAATAGGGTTGTCCTTGCCCAGTTTTTAATACGAAGGTTTTTTTTTAGCAATTCAAAATTACGTAGAGGGTTCTGTGCAAATAACTCTGAATATATACATACAACTTTCAAAAATATTTACATTTTGTTCTAGGGTTAATGGTAAAAAGGCTCATGATAAGGTCACAACTAAAAAAAGGACATCCAACTTTTTTATTTTTGAATAATTTCAGTTCATTCAAACTTATTTGTAAATAAGGAAAACCATTTTATATATACCAAAATTACCCTCAACTCCATGAAACCCTGATTCAACTCGAATTTCATGATTTACATCCCAATTTAGCCCAATTTAACTAATTAACCAATTTTGATCCTTATTCCAATTTTGACCCGACCCCTTCGGAGTCCGGTGGTGCGGCGTTGACTTGTTTTTTTTTTAAACTACTTTTTTTATGAAATTTTTTTACGGCAGGTCAATTGTCGTTCACCGGCGTTGACTTTTTTTTTCTTAATTTGTTTTAATTAATATTATTGTCTTGACTGCTAAATTACTGCCCCAACAGTAATTTAACAGTTGGAGACAGTAATTTAACTGTTAATTGACTTTTTTTGTAAATTTAGTTTTTTTCATAGAAAAAATATATTTTAATAATATTATTGGTTTGGGTGCTAAATTACTGCCTCCAACAATAATTTAGCAGTCCGAGACAGTAATATTATTGTCCTAGACAATAATTTTACTGTATTAATTAATATTATCGTCTTGGCCTGCAATTTTGCTGTCTTCAGCCGTAACACTAGTGTCTCCCACCGTAATATTACTGTCTCATGCAATAATATTAGTGTGTGTATATTATTTTAGTGTGTGTTTTCGATACAGTGTGTTTTCGGTGTAGTGTGTGTAATTATTTTAGTGTGTGTTTTCAGTGTAGTGTGTTTATTTTTTTTAGTGTATATTTCCGGTGTAGTGTCTGTAAAAAAAATTCATGATCAATATCACCTAAAATTGTATAATATAGTACACAGATTTTAGTTAAAATTGGTGCAACGTCCAAAAAATATTTCACGGTCAAAATCACCAAAAATTGTATATTATATAGTACACAGATTTTGGGTAAAGTTGGTGGCACGTCCAAAAAACTATTTCACGATCAAAATCACTAAAAACTGTACACTATAGTAAACAGATTTTTGATAAAATTGAGGAACGTCCAAGAAACTATTTCACGATGAAAATCACCAAAAATTGTACACTATAGTACACAGATTTTGGGTACAATTGAGGAACGTCCAAAAAACTATTTCACGATCAAAATCACCAAAAATTGTATGCTATAGTACACAAATTTTGGGTAAAATTGGTGGAGCGTCCAAAAACATTTTCACGATCAAAATCACAAAAAACTGTATGCAATAATAGTACACGAATTTTGGGTAAAATTAGTGGAACGTCCCAAAAAAAATTCACGATCAAAATCACCAAAAATTGTATACTATAAGTACACAGATTTTGGGTAAAATTGGTGAACGTCCAAAAAACTTTTTCACGATTAAAAGCACCAAAAACTGATTCCAATTTTAGTCAAAAATTTGTGTACAATATAGTGTTTGGTGATTTTGATCGTGAAGTAGTTTTGTGAAGTAGTTTTTTAGACGTTGCACCAATTTCAACTAAAATTTGTGTACTATAGTATACAGTTTTTGGTGATGTTGATTGTGAAAAGTTTTTATACACACTACACAGAAATCACACAATAAAAAAAACACACACACAGTACACCGAAAACACACACTAAAAAGAATTACACACACTACACCGAAAACACACACTAAAAAAATGACACACACTACACCGAAAACACACACTAAAACAATATACATATACTACACTGAAAACACACACTAAAAAATATACAAACACTACACCGAAAACATACACGAAAATAAATACACACTACACCAAAAATACATACTAACAAATATACACACACTATACCGAAACACAAACTAAAACAAATACGCACATTACACCGAAAACACACACTAAAAAGAATTACACACACTACACCGAAAACACACACTAGAAAAAATTACACACAATACACCGAAAACACACACTACACCGAAAACACACACACTACACCGAAAACACACACTAAAAAATATACACACACTACACTGAAAACACACACTAAAAAAACTACACAAACTACACCGAAAACACAGACTAAATAAATTACACACACTAAAACATATACACAGACTACACCGAAAACACACACAAAAAAAATATACACAAGACACCGAAGACACCCAATAATAGGGCAAATGACAAAGAGGGACATGGCAAAGGACTTAAATGCACATTGGTCCACACAAAATACAGTCTTTCAAATAAACCCAGCATCATTTCTTTAGTCTAAAATACCCTTCATAATACATTTTTTTATCAATTGAATCCATTATACTCTAACTTCCTTAATATCACACATTGACCCCTGATTTAAACAAATATATCACATTAACCCCGATTTTAATAATTTTTTGAAAAAAATATTTTCTAGGAAAATAATGTTTTTCTGAATTTTTTTTTCCAGCTAAATTCCGACGTTGACTATTTTTGTTTCTGAATTTTTTTTTTCCGGCGTTGACTTTTGTTTTTTTGAATTTTATTTTTTCTTAAAAAAAGTATTTAAATTAATATTGCTGTCTTGACTGCTTAATTACTGTCTCAGACAATAATATTACTGTTTGGGACAATAACATTACTTTCCCCAACAGTAATATTATAAATATTATTTTCCCGAACAGTAATATTACTAATATTACTGTCCCAAACAGTAATATTTAGGGGTGGGCATTCGGGTCGGGTTATTCGGGTATGACCCGACCCGGCCGGGTATTACCCGATTGGATCGGATAATTTTTGACTTAACCGGGTTTTTCCCGGGTTCGGGTACCCGGTGCTCCCAAACCGGATTGGGTTCGGGTATTAGCAATTCTACCCGGGTACCCGGTTAAAAAAATAAAAAAGAAAAATTATATATATATATATATATATATATATATATATATATATATATATATATATATATATATATATATATATATATATATATATATATATGTCTGTGTGTATCTATATGTATATGTCTATATGTATGTAATATGTATATTTTATGTAAAATTGGTCACTATTTGTTTGTTTGTATTTTTTTTTTTTTTTTTATGTTTTTGTGATTAATTTTTTTTGTATAATAAATTTAGTAATTCTTTTGTTTTTATGAATGTGTGTATATAACAATATGTTTTACTTCCCGTATTTGTAGTCCAAGTAAAGCAACATTTAATATATTTTTTATATTTTATGAAGTGTGATGTTACATTTAGAATTAGAAGTATTAAATAATTATTAGAGAAAAAAAAAAAAGAGGAAAATAGCAAAACCCGAACCCGACCCGAAATAACCGGGTACCCGGTTATCTCGGGTCGGGTTCGGATAATTTTTTTTTTTGCAAAATACCCGAATAACCCGACCCGACCCGAATGCTCACCCCTACTAATATTATTGCATGAGACAGTAATATTACGGTCGGAGACAGTAATATTACGGTCGGAGACAGTAATATTACGGTTGAAGACAGCAAAATTGTAGGCCAAGACGATAAAATTAATTAATACAGTAAAATTATTATCTTAGGCAGTTAAATTACTGTTGGTGACATTAATTTAGCAGCCAAGACAGTAATATTAATTAAATTAATATTTATTAAGAAAAAACAATTTTTTTTAAAAAAAAAAGTTAATTAACAGTTAAATTACTGTCTTCGACGGTTAAATTACTGTTGGAGACAATAATTTAGCAGCCAATATAGTAAGTAATATTAATTTAAATATTTTTTTTTAGAAAAAAAAAAAAAAAAAAAAAAGTCAACGCCAGGGACCGGCGGTTAACCTGCCGAAAAAAGAATTTCATAAAAAAAAAAGTTTTCAAAAAAAAAAAAACCGACGCCGGAGACCGGCGGTTGACCTGCCGGGAAAAAAAATCAGAAAAAAAAAGTTTTCAAAAAAAAAAAGGTCAACGCTGCAGACCAGCGGTCAACGGCGGTGGCGGGTCAAAATTATTTAATGGGTGAAATTGGGCTGAATTGAGGTGTAAAACTGTAAATCATGAAATTGGAATTGGAATGGGTGTCAAGGAATTGAGGATAATTTTGGTATATATAAAAGGGTTTTCCTTATTTGCAAATAAGTTTAAATGAGCTGGAATTATTTGAAAGACAAAAAAGTTGGATGACTTTTTTTAATAAGTTCGCTCGTCAGACTTCTTCGCCATTAACCCTATTTAATATGATATCAGAGCCAACGAATTGGTGTTATTAATATTAAATTGGGACGTATTGGAGATATTAATATTACGGGTAAATTACAACCACCTCCTAAGATATGGTCAAATTACGAAAACCCTCGTCTTATTTGGGTAATTACAACCACCCCTTCAACTATAAATCTTCTTGCACGTCCACCCTTGCGGTTTCAAATTTAGTAGAATCTTCTAGATTATATGTAATATAATCACTTATGTACCCGTTTTATCCCATTCGAGCTCCACATTTTGAAGCGAGATGATCATAAGATATGTTTTTTGGCTTGTGTATATCAGATTTTGGTGCATCAGAAACTGTATTTTACACAAAATGATATACAAACTAGAGCACATTCTACGAAATTTAGATGATTATGTTGACTTTGACACCATAAGAGTGGAGATGTAAGAAGATTCATAGTTGAGGGGAGTAAATGTAACTATCCAAACAAGAGGCGATTTTTAGTAATTGAACTATACCCTCAGAAAGTGATTATAATTTACCCAAATATTAAATAATATATTTCACTAGCAGCTTAAGTGGTCATTCAACAAGTTGTAAATCAACTCGAAAAAATAAATTGAGTGAAGAGATGGAGAAGAAGAAAAAAAAGGAAAGAATAAATGATATCAATCTCTTGGACCGAATTGATTGAAATCAATTCTGACAATTCATTTGTAAGAACACCTTTCAAAAATTAACTAAAATATAACTAGAGAAAAAAATAATTAAAAAAAATATCATTAGCTAATATTCCACCAAATTAGAAATAAATAAAAAAAGAGAAAATTAGCAAGAACCCTCATCTAGAAAATATAGTTAAGGGAAATAGCTCCTCCAAAAAATAATTAGAGAAAATCTTCTTAGTTAATATTCCATTTGATCCAGCCCATTACCGTTTGGCAGATCCAGTAAAGACCAAAGGCCCAACTAGGATCAAAAGGCACCATTAAGCCCACTAAGAGAGGAGGGCCCATTAAATCGACACCTTGTTAGGCGAGAGGGACCAAGCGACCCGGGAGAGCGAGAAGCTCTCTCACTCTCTCGCAAAGCTTCTCGCTAGACCAGCCCGGAATTGATGCTAGCTGCACGTGGAGGTATTTAATGCATGTATAATCCACTGACAGGCGCAGAGGAATGTCGTTTCGGTCCCCTACTTTTTGCAGCTGCAACCGCCAATGAAATGACATATTAAACTGCATTGAAGTAATTTGGAGTCCGGATGCCTAATTACCGCGATTGGACAGATAAATTAAATTGGAGAATATTTGACGTTCGTCCCCTTTCTAGTATAAATAGGGGCAGTAAATACAAGTATCAGGACACACGAAATCTTCTACATCAATTACATATAAAAATATAATATCTTCTTCAGGAAGTTACTGACTTGGCCGTCGGAGTGCTAACTCCGGCCAAAGTCCGGTTCTTTCCTTTTTTGTAGGTTTATCCGCGGGCCCCGGTCCGAGTTCAGGCCTACCTAACTCCCTAAATTAACCCACCCTGAATCCAGCAGGATCACCATTAAATTGATATTTTTATAATTCCAAAACTACCCTTATTTGAGTATAATTATTTTAACCCTAATTATATATCATCTTTTCCAGACCCTTTTTTTTTCTTCTGCGTCGTTTCTATTGTTTCTCTTCTCAATATTTAGATCTCAGACCCCTATCCCCCCCTCTGCCACCACCATGGTCTAAATCACGAACAATTTTTGGAAACTCACGGCGACGACGCGGCGGAGGATCTCGCGAATACCCCAAGTAGCGTTCCCCTTACCCATAGTTTCTCGATTTTGCGAAAATTTCTTCTTCGTCGCCGTAGGTTATGGATTTTTAATTTGATTTTGCTAGGGTTTATTGGTAGATCACGCGGAGGACGACACGGGTAGAGAAATTCGCGCAAGTTGTACCCCTAATCGACTATGTATTTTTTGGTAGTCGATTAACTTAATCGACTATACTCTGGTAGTCGATTAAAGTGTTAATTAGTTGTTTTAGTAGTCGATTAAGGTTACTTGATTTCATTTTTCATTTTTGGATTTTTGTGTATTGATTCCGATTTGTATAAATCAATTACCATTTATGTATATTATTTGTTATGTAAAAATAGTATCGATTTTCGTTTTTACATAGTTGTGTTTTTATTTATTTTTAGTGGTCAGTTTCTTGATCGACTATGCTTATATCTCATAGTTGATTAATATACCTGATAGAGAAAAAAAAAGGTTAAAAATGAAAAATAAAAATAAAAAAATAAAAAAATTTAAAAAAAACGACTGATGGAGGTGGCAGGGAAATAATTATATTCGTGATAATGTTGATGAGGTGGCAGAGGCATAATTGGAAAATTAGGTGGCTGAAATTAGAAAGGGACTTTTCTCAAATGGTGCAAAATAATTTGGATCTCTCTCGAAAATTCAACTCTAATGAGGGTTAGTTCTTTTTGTGAGCACCAGGTCCGGATCCGCTACTTTAACGGGTCGTTGAGTTGCCATGATTTACATTCTTCCATCAAATACTTATCGAACCAAGAGACGGAAAGCCCTGGGGGCAAGGAATTTCGCCCTTTGGTACAAGTATTGAGAGGATTATATCAAAGAGCCCATAAAAAAAATCTCACAAATTGTGTTCTAGTTTGGTTGAAAATTACAAAACTCAGCTTGGAATAGTGCAAGGGACAGGTACATAGATTGAGGGGAATCACTCCTTATTCTCCTATTATTGCAAAACAAATATATATATATATATATATATATATATATATATATATATATATATATATATATATATATATATATATATATATATATATATATATATATACTACGAAATTGCCAACGGTGACCAAGTATATAAGAAGAAATTTTCTCCCACAAACATACTTTTCCACGCAATAAACCATCTTAAATATCAGCACAAAAAAATAAAAACACACACACACACACTCCTATATATCTTCTTCTCAAATTCCCAAAGAATAAAAGAATCTCTTTGAGCCTCTTTTCAATATATATTAATGGATTTCTCCGAAATTTTTGGTTTCTTGATAATCCTAAAAGAAACCCTAAAAATCGTCCCGAAAAATGGGAAGTCCGTGGCCTCGATCGCCATTCTTTCACTCCTCCTATCTTCAATCGTCTTCGCCTTATTCAGTTACTTCTTACAATTCATCGTGGCTAATATGTTTGCGTCTCACACAGACCCCGAATATTCCGATGCTAATGATAACAATAGCCACATGCTGAAATACACGGCACTTCTTATTGCATTCGAACTCTTTTTCTTGTTCATTTTCATCATAATATACAACTTATCGAGCACCGCAACTATCCTAGTATCGTCCTTTTCTTACACCGGCAAGAAATTAAATTCGAAAGATCTTTTCTCGACCATCAAACGAACATGGAAGAAACCCTTCTCTAGAATATCATATTCATCATCATCGAGATTAATTCTAATCGCTTTCACTTTAGTTGTTATCTTAGCATTTATTTATCCCAATTTTATTACAATTTGTGCAGCCGTTATTTTCGCGATAATTGTTTTTATTTTCCAGCTGTATTTGAGGGTTGTTTCGGCTTTGTCGGTTGTGGTCTCTATTATTGAAGATAGTTCGAGGCTGGAGGCGTTGGAAAAGGCTGAAAAGCTCGTTAAGGGGGGCCAGCGCCTCCATGGATTCATGCTCAACTTGTTCTTCACTCTGGTGGCGTTGATTCTAATTTTGCCGGGTTTTTATTATTATATCGATAAATTGTCAGTGAAAAATGTGACCATTTATTACGGGTTGTTCTTTTTGAATTTCGTCTCCTTGTCGAACATGGTGGTTTTTATGGCGTACACGGTGTTTTATTACCGGTGTAAGAAGCACCACGGTGAAGACGAAGAAGAAGAGATTGATTTAATTATTGGAGATTTGCAATATACTAAAGTACCTGTTTTGAGTAGTGATATTCCCTAAGGGTTTTGGCTTGTATATATATTTTGTTTGATGGAAGTTTTGGTAACTCTTTGATATTTTGTTATTTCGAAATAAGGGCACTGTGCTTTGTAGAACGCAAAATAGGGGTGTCCTTGCCCATTGTTTTTTAATACATGGCTTTTTTAGCAATTCAAAATTGCACGGAGGGTTCTGTGCAATTAACTCTGTATGTATACATACATCTTTTAAAATATATTTACATTTTATTCAATGCTCTATTGGACATATTTTTTTTATTTATCCACAGGCACACACAAAAACAAATAAATTCATGTAGGTATGTCTAGGTAAATAATAAGTCTGCACTTTATCTTTTGCAGTATATCTAATCAATTCTTAAGTAATTTTGAAAGTCAACTACTGAGTAATTCTTAATCTGTTAATTAAGTACAGTTCTATACTTTTCTTTTAACATATTTTATTTATATTCTTTTTCCTCTCTGCGTTAATAAATAAATACTGATTAAGCCAAATAAATATCTTAATCAGTAGACATTAATCATTTAATCACATGTCATCCACTATTTAATGCCATCTCCATCTCCATATCTTCTTTTTTTAATGACTACAAAATAAAGGCCAGAGTCATAAGATTAAAAAAATAAATAATATATATTATAATAAAGAATACAAAATACATGTAAATCAAATATATCTTATTAATTGCTAGAAAATCTCCAGTGTATAATAAAATCATTAATATATAAAAGTCATGTTTGAGAGTGGGAGTGGACTCATAATTATGCAGATATGCAGATATGACATTTTCTCCCACGACACTTTTCCATCGTCTTTCTATATATATATATATATATATATATATATATATATATATATATATATATTTCAGACCAACAACAAAATGCTTAAGTTGTTAAAAGTCATTTTTCTTGTACTGCATAGTACATTCTCATATATTCATGGATTTCTCCGAAATTTTCGGTTTCTCGATAATCCTAAAAGAAACCCTAAAAATCCTCCCGAGAAATGGGAAACTCATGGCCTCGATCGCCGTTCTTTCCCTCCTCGTACCATCAATCCTCTTCCCCTTATTCATTTACTTCTTCCAATCCCTCATGGCTAAAATGTATGCTTCTTATAACTACACACAAAACCCTAATTCAGACAACAATAATAATAATAATTACCACGTGCTCGTGAAATACATAGCACTCCTTCTTGCAGTTGAGCTCTCTTTCTTGATCATTTACAACATAATCTCCCACTTATCGAGCACTGCGACGATTCTAGTATCGGCATTTTCGTACACCGATCACAAGAACTTAACATGCAAAGATCTCCTCTCGAGCATCAAACAACGAACATGGAAGAAGAATATTCCCTCCTCTAGAAAAAGAATATTCCTCGGCGTATCCAGCCATTCGTCGTCCCGTTATCTGTCGATCGTTGTTTTTTTAGCTGCTCTATTGGTTTTAACGTATCCCAATTTTATTACAATATGCAGTTTTCTTGTTTTCGGGATTATCGTATTTTTTTGCCAGCTGTATTCGTCGGTTATTTGGGCCTTGTCGGTTGTGGTGTCCGTTGTAGAAGATAGGTCGAGCGTTGAGGCGGTAGAAAAGGCGGAGAAGCTCGTGAAGGGGGGCCAGCGCCTCCATGGATTCATGCTCAACGTTTTCTTCAATTTGGTGGCTTTGATTTTGTCGTTGCCCGTTTTCTATTTTATCGATAAATGGTCCGAGAATGTGACGGTTTATTATTACGGGTTGTTCTTTTTGAACTCTTTGTCGTTGTTGAAGATGTCGGCTTTAATGGCGTACACGGTGTTTTATTTCCGATGTAAGAAGCACCACGGTGAAGACGAAGACGAAGAGATTAATTTAATTATTGGAGATTTGCAATACACTAAATTGCCTGTTTTGAGTAGTGATATTCCCTAAGGGTTTTGGCTTATATATATATATATTTTATTGGATGTAAGTTTTGGTAACTCTTTGATATTTTGTTATTTCGAAATAAGGGGCGATGTGTTTTGTAAAACGGAACATAGGGGTGTTCTTGCCCATTTTTTTTAACAAATGGTCTTTTTAGCAATTCGAAATTTACATTGGGGTTATGTGCAATTAACTATTTATATATACATACAATTTTCAAATATATTTACATTTTATTCTATGCTCCATTGGATTTTTTTTATTATTATTTACCACAAAAACAAATAAATTCATGTAGGAATGTGTAGGAAAATAATAAATCTGTGCACTTTATGTTTTGCAGTATATTTAATCAACTCTTAAGTAATTTTGAAAAGTCAACTATTGAGTAATTAATCTGTTAAGTACAGTTTTATACTTTTTTTTTTTTTACATATTTTCTTTATATTCTTTTTCCTCTGAATTAATAAATAAATACTGATTAAGCCAAATAAATATCTTAATCAGTAGACACAAATCACATATCCACTATTAAGGCAATCTCCAAATCTTGAAGTATTAATTTCAGCACGATCGAAGTACATCTTTTTTTTTTTTTTGTTCAACTGATAACATGAGCTAATCAAATATAAGTTGAAGAGAATAAATTCAAAACGGACCATCCGTTAATTGATCTTAATCGGATGTCCACTCAACATGTGACACGTGGTATTAACTACTTATATTAATTTAGATAATTCATATATAATAGTAATATACAATATTGCGTGTACTGATTCAAGAAGAAAAACTATATAGGGGTTATATGAGATAACCCCCTCATACAATTTCCTTAGAGGTTTAAATCCATTTTTATATTTACTATTAGGGATAACCCCTCAATTAACATAATACCCCATTTACCCCTATTATATTCATTAATCAATCATCAATTATATTAATATGGAAAATAAATTAAAAAATCTTTATGTATGCAAACGCCAACGTTCATTTTTTTTTTGATTTCCTTTTAAAAAAAATGTTTTTTTTATTTATACTTCAAAAAAATAGTTATTTATTTATTATTTTTAGTTTTTCAAAAAATTTTATTTGTTTATTATTTTTAATTTTTTGTTTTTTTTTGAAATATTAATTTTTTTTTTCCAGTTTATTCTTTTAATTAATATTTTTTATTGATTTTTTTTTCTCACTTTACCAAATCGAATTTCACTATAAATATTTCGAAATTAAGTGAAAACCATTTTTTATCCAGTAGGTTTATCAAAAAATAAAATCCGCTACACGTCAAAATTTATGAACATTCAATTTATGAACATTCACTATCTAAATCCACTATAAAATAACATAATCCACTATTTTACTGCTTGAATTTGAAATCCACTATTCACTGTTTGAAATCCACTATTCTGTTTGAAATCCACTATTCTTTGTCTGAATTTGAAACCCACTATACACTGTTTGAAATCCACTATTTACTGTAACACATAATCCACTATTTAATGTCACATCAGAATTCAAAAACCACTATTTACTGTAAGCGCATCGACACCCCTCCTCGCGCCTGCATCAGGTATTGTCTCAAATCCACTATAAGTTCATCAAAAACCACTACAAAAATATAGAAATTCACTACAAAAGATCCCATTTATAAAGAGAAAATCCACTAAAAACTTGCTTATATCCACTACAAAAGTCCCTTTAATAAAAATTGTCATCGCATACAATAGTAGAGTCCCCGTGCATCACCCAACCTCGTCCCACTTGTTGCCATCACTCCTTGTCAAGAATCTGAACCAAAGAAAAAGACAACGACAACGTGTAAATTTAATCATTCAAAATAAAATCGGTCTACCAAGCAAGAATTTTAAATCTACTACAATCTCATCCAAACCCACTACAAAAAATATCGAAATCCACCAAAATATTAACATAATCCACTATGAAATTAACCTAATCCACTACAAACAATTACAAAAATATCCACTATGAAATTAAACTAATCCACTACGAAACAAATCCCCTTTTCAAAGAGAAAATTGAGTTTAATTATATCAAAATTCACTAAATAGTAACGTAGTCCACTACGGAATTAACCTAATCCACCACAACAAATCACCTTTTCAAAGAGAAAATCCAATTCAAAATAAGAATTACAATCTAATTACAATCAAATTATTATTTTTAGTTGAAAACCTTGATTATCCAGATTGGCCACAGTAGCACAAACCCCCTATGCGCTGCGTGATTGTCCAGATTGCCGCTGGAGAATCTCTTCTTACAGAACTCGTAAACAGAGAACTAGACGGCGCGTGCGGGCCCCGCGCCGAGGGCCATGGCTCCAATCCCGAGGTAGAATCCCTTCGTGCCGTCGTATTTCAGAATAGAACGGACGGCTTGGTTGACACTGTCGGGTTTTGATTGTGTCAACGGGGAACATGGACGTGCTCCACCATGCCGGCGCTTGAGCCGACGACCATGAACTGACAAAAGTGAAGTCCGTCGTGCTCCACCGCGGCGGCGGCGATTGCAGGTGTGGCACAGAGAAGAGGTCCGGCTTCTGGAATTTCGGCGAAGCATCGGTGAAAAAACAATCTAGGTTGAACAATTCTTTATCAGTGAAAGGGATTATCCCCATAAAAAAGAATTCAAATGTATACATTTGGTATTGAATGAACAGGGGGAATGGTCAAGAAGGAGAAGGATGGTGGAAGATACCAATGGCAAAACTAGGGTTTCAGAAATTTGGGGGTTTTTGCAATTTGCGGTAACCGAATGTGAGAGAGAAACAAATAGAGGAGCAGCCGGTGGGAGATCCCTCCGAGGAGGAGGAGGGTGGAGATCGTGTGGTGTCTGGTGGGGCGGCGAGGTGTGGGCGCGAGTTGTATACAGAAGGGGAAGAGAAGAGAAACGATTATATTATACGAGAAACGTGCTAGGTTAAACAAATTGAGAAAGGGTAAAATAGGTTATTAATAATATAATTTGCTTAATAAAATACAATTGGATTTATCTAAAAAGGGTATTAAAAAAAAGGATCTAGTCTAATGATAAAGTGCATATGAGGGGGTTTTCTCAAATACCCAACTATATATTCAAAGTTGCTTGACACGTGGCAAAAAAGGGTTAACAACTAACGAAATAATAATAATAATAATAATAATAATAATAATAATAATAATAATAATAATAATAATAATAATAATAATAATAATAATAATAATAATAATAATAATAATAATAATAATAATAATAATAATAATAATAATAATAATAATAATAATAATAATAATAATAATAATAATAATAATAATAATAATAATATAAAACCTTATGTTCAACAGACGGGTTTTCGGGTTTTTCGGGGTTTTGGGTTTTTCGGAGTTTCGGGTTTTGGGGTTTCGGGTTTTTCGGGGTTTTGGGTTTCGGGTTTTTCGGGGTTTTGGGTTTCGGGTTTTTCGGGGTTTTGGGTTTTCGGGTTTCGATTTTCGGGTTTTGGGTTTTTTTGGGTTTCGGGTTTTTCGGGGTTTTGGGTTTCGGGTTTTTCGGGGTTTTGGGTTTTCGGGTTTCAATTTTCGGGTTTTGGGGTTTTTGGGTTTCGGTTTTAGGTTTTGGGGTTTCGGGTTTTTCGGGGTTTTGGGTTTTCGGGTTTCGATTTTCGGGTTTTGGGTTTTTTTGGGTTTTTTGGTTTCGGTTTCGGTTTTCGGGTTTTCAGATTTCGGTTTTCGGGTTTTTGTTAGTTCCGAGTTGATTTAGTGGTAGAAATTTAATTGTAATATTCTTTTTAATTAATATTATATGGTAAAAAAATAGCATGTAAACTAAGAAAATGAGAAAAATAAAATAAAAGGAGAAAAATAAAAATAAAATAAAAAGATGCACAAAGATAAATACAAAAAAAATATAAATAAAAGAATTTCAATGACCAAATTAAATTAACCTTCAGCCATTTAACCTTCAGCCGATTAATTTAGAGTGGGAGTACAATTCTCCAATTCTAAGGAAACATAGACACGTGTCAATGCGTGGATGGAATTCGATTATGCCTTATTAACGGGTGGTCCGGTCCAAATGCTCACCCTAAGTTGAATCATCGTAACAATAGATGTCGAATATCTCTTGCCTTAAAGAAAACAATATAACTTCAGAGATGTTGTCACTAGCACAAAGCAAACAATAATAATATCTTGAAAAAAAAGGTGAAATCCCTCGTCCCCAGGGCCCCCATCCCTTGGCCCGATAAGGATTGATGAAGGAATGTAAATCATGGTAACTCAACACCCCGTTAAGGTAGCGGACCCGAACCCGGTGCCCACAAGGAACCAACCCTCATTGGAGTTGAAATTCCCACACTGCGGCTGCCAGGATTCGATCATAGGACCTTGCACCAACTTACCACCTCCGGAACCAGTTGAGAACACAGTTGAGAACATTTAACATTTCAGATATCGGGATGTGATAAATGTCGTTCGAGCTTTAATAATACCGTTACGACTTCAAACGTGACTTTGATCATTTTTAAATCCAAAATTTGCAAAACCCGAAAAATAGAATTTGTAGTATTCTGAGTTAGTTTTCTAATCCAACTTGAATCACCAAAATTAGATGTCGGACGAGAAAGATATACATGAATCAATGGATATTGCCCACAATTTTGATGTATTGAGGTATCTAAACCTCAAAATGTGACTCATTCATGCATAACTTTGTCACACGGCATCCAATCTAGCGGATTTAAGTTGGGATGGAAAGCTAACACAAAGGACTACAATTTTTGTGTTTCGAATTTTGCCAAAATCAAAATAGAAATATGTCAAAATTAGGTTCGAAGTGAAAACAACATTAGTAATTATTTATTTTTAATATATATTTCTACTAATTTTTTTTACTATATTTTTCAACAATTATCAATCTCCTATTTTTCATCAATATATCTCAAATCTTAAGAGATAAAGATAGAAATCCGATTTGTTAAATCTTAATCTATATATTTGGATTATAAATTTTAATATGCAATATTTAAAAAAACTAATGTTATATATAATATATATAATACTACATTATTAAATTTTACTATGTACTATATTTTCTTATTATGTATTAAATTGATTATTTTTTTCATTTTTCAAATAATATCCCGTGCATCGCACGGGGAAAAAATGCTAGTTAAGGTTAAAAGTAAGATGAATTGCAGGCATTAATTAATATTCTTGATTATAGAAATGAACAAGTTTTCCGTTTTACTAGCTAATCTTTGCCTATTGCCGAATTTTCGTTTTCCTCCCCAGAAATTATGGCCATCCCAAAATCAGATATTTTAGGGTTTTTCGGAGCAAAATAAGGAGAAAGCCCGATTGAACTGCAGTTGCAAGCCATGTGATACGTTTTTCGGTTTTTTTCTTTTTTTCTTTTTTTTATAAATAATAAATTCTCTTCCCGGCGTGCTCTGCTCTACTTTTGTTCGTGAAAAGATTCTTATTGAATGAAACTGTTTTTGTTCCGGAAAATGGCAAACAAGGTTGCTTTGAGGCATGCGAATTTGAAAGATGTGGCAACACCACATCGCCATAAGTCGATTACAACACTTTCGAACATCCTTGACTAAAATTTAATTTGGATTATTTCGACCGATAAAAACTTGTCAGAAATCAATTCTCGGGGTTTTATCAATTATTATTATTATTATTATTATTATTATTATTATTATTATTATTATTATTATTATTATTATTATTATTATTATTATTTCAAATCTTCTTTCCCAAGAGTTCTATTTTAGTATTTTTCTTCACAAAACTTGTTAATTCATTTTATTTTAATAAAGTCAACAAATAATTATATAAATTCTTGTTATTTCTTTTGTAAATATAATAAAAGCATCGAGCTGTAAAAGAGAGCATTGATCAATCACCACATATGCAGAAAGATGGATAGATATTATATCAAAAATTCAAAATATAGCTAAATATATTATTAAATTCGAAAAATATATATATGCATGAAATTGACTACATGACGTGGCAAAGGATCATTTAATTTCCAGCCAGTTAATTCCTCATAGTATTAAAAGCGTGTGCCCAAATCTACGAAAAAAAGATTTAGTGGTGGGCTCATAGTCACGAGTCTTCTTTTATTGTAAACACGATTTATTATATATGACCAAATCCAACGACGCCCAATACTTTTCTTGGGACCAATCACAAGATAACATGTCATTTTCTTTGTAAAGTTTTGGCTGATTGAATGTCTATTATTACTTCATTATTTATTTATTTATTTCCACAATATATATAATGAAACATATAATCCTACTACTTTATCCTTTAAATCTTTTGCATTTATTATATATGGCTTAATTTCACTCTGCACCCTTGAAGTGTAGCATTTTAGCGTTTTGCACCCTCTAAAATTACTAATGGGATTTTGCGCTCTCAAAACATAATAAATTATTCAGAAAATGCAGCATGAATTTTTTTTTTCGGCTTTTTGTATGCAAAGTAACAAGCTAAATTGTTGTTTTCTTCTACCATTCAACCTAGTTTCAAGCGTACAAAGTGCGGGGAAAAAATTCACACTAAATTACTTATAAACCATAGTTTAATTTCTCTAAAAAAAAAAAAAGAAACCGTCAATTTATCACTGAGTTATTCGATTGGTGATTCTTTTATTGTAATTGGTGAAAATATTTGATAAAAATCTTTGTAAGAAGATATAATTTTCAAATAACTTGAAAACAAAATAACTTAAGGAATTTGTTCTTTCACTTACTTTTTCTTCTGTTTTTTTTCCACTTTACATTTTCTAGACCTGCTTGAAGAATTGATAAATATAATGGCAGTTGGCATCCTAAAAAAATACCACTAAAAATATTAAATTATCCTTATTAGTTTAAAAAATTAATTGGAGGTGTATTGTTCACGATTTATTGTGTATCGAGGATATAAAACGCTATTAATTTATTTCGAGGGTGCAAAATACGAAGAAACTATATTTCAGAGATGCGAAGCGAAATCAAGCCTTTAATATAGCATGTAATGTGTTAGGCTGGAGTGTTTTGGAAGTTCGCTGGCATTTGCGTGTGCTTTTGTAATATCGACAAATTTGTCAATATCATACAGAAAATGACTTTGAATTTCCAGCAATTTTGCTGGAAATTTAACTACATATATATTTAAAGTTGGATGAATTAAATATCTCAAATTTAATGTTTCAAAGATAAACCAATTGATCTTTGTGATAAGGTCAATACGGGTGGGCATCCTCGAGTTTGATACAAAATTAATCATATTAATTAATTGAAACATATTGTATATATATTTGACTTTAAAAATAGGTAATTGTATGTCGGTAGTCAAACATAATTTTCTAAATGACTAACGATTTGAATTGTGAGAAATCTCATGCGGTTTGCAAGCTATTATATGACTGTGTAGATTTATCCAATGCACCTACATAGATCGCTGCGTATTACATCATTATCAGAAGAAGAAAAAGAAAGACCGAACAAAAATAATTAAAATTTTAGAGCTGTCTTTTTGCCGTATTCCATTTTTTTTTAAATAGAATCATGTTTATCTTGAGGGTAACTTACAACCACCTCCCTAAGGTATGGGCAAATTATGAAAACCCTCCTCTTGTTTGGATAATTACATCTACTCCCATCAAATATGAATCTTCGTACACCACCATCCTTATATTCAACATAATCATCTAGATTCCGTGAAATGTGCTCTATTTTTTACTCGTTTTGTGTAAAAATACAGTTTCTGATGCACCACAATCTGATATATATACAAGCCAAAAAAACACATCTTATGATCACTTGTTTTAAAATGTGGAGCTCAAATGAGATAAAACGGGTACAAAAGTGATAATATTACATATAATCAAGAAGATTCCACTAAATTTGAACCGCAAAGATGAACGTGTAAAAAAATTTATAGTTGGGAGGATTGTTGTAATCACCCAAATAGAAGAGGATTTTTGCAATTTTATCATCCTCAAGGGTGGTTGTAATATACCCTTATTTTTATTCTTCTAAATAATTTTGAGTCAATGTTAGACAATAAAATTGACTCCCTATTTTAAAACACAGCTCGGTATATATGCTCTTTAATTATGTACAACTTATATATATTTCATCCATTTATATTAAAATTTTAATCATGTCACACTATTTTTTCGATTATCCCAACACAATCTAATATAACTGGGTAGTTGTACTGGCAATTGGGCCATATGAGCCGAGTTTAGGTCGGCTTAAGTTTATATACCATTGGGTCTCGTTATTGTAGGCTCAAACTCAAATATTATTGAACCTCATGTCTACAGGCTCAAACTCGTCTCACGTATTTTTTTAGGTTTCGAGTTTATATCAAGCTTATCTTTCTTTGTATTCAACTAAGACGAATTGCTCTAGGGCAATAAATAAATTACAACTCTCACAACCGCCAAAGCCTATCCAAGAAATCCTAAAATCGCCAGCGAAAGGATCTCCACCAAACTGCAAGAGGGAAGTAGCAGTGCAACGATAAAACAAACACAACAAGTAAATACATACATCCAAATCATACCCAATTATAGTCAGAAGATAGAGCTCGAGTAGAGAAATCCAACATCGTTTATATAATTTTCTAAGAATAACATAATATCCAAGTAAATGTGTTTACAATAATTATTAAAATTTAAAAAACAAAGGGCGGGTGAAATAGCATTTACCTACAAGTACAACAATTAAGCTGGATCATTGAAGACACGGCATGTGCCGCCACGTCAACGGTAAAAAGTAATTGGATAATGTGGGCCCCATGTTTTTATGGCTAACCTTAAAGCTGGGCCCCACTGACTAGCTCCCTTCTGGATAAGTATCTAATCCAATTCCTAAGAAACCTCAAACATTTAATTAATCTAATATTTATTTGTCTACGTGGCACAATAGAAAACGGAATTATGAGAATTTATGTTGGTTATGCCGCCGTCCATTCATTAAAAATACACCAATTAAAATAGATTGGGTGATTAATAATTATTAATTTGCATGTAAATTACAAATACATCCATGTGTATATTTTATTTAATGGGAAGTTATTTCATAACATCAATGATTAAATATTGGTCGGTATATTTCAGTGAGTGTAGCATCTCAGAGACGATTGGGATTTACCTGCAATATTGGTCCGTAAAAAATTACAGAAGTTTAATACACTATTTTTTATAAAAAAAAAAAATTATTATTCAAGTATTATTTGTGATGAGAATTATATTAGTAGTATATTTGACTTTCGCAAAGATAAAGTAAAATAGTGGTTAGTTCTATTTTAGGTATATAGTTAGTTAGCTCAACTCATTTAGTTAGTTAAACAGCCGTTGTTGTTGGATTAGTTAAGTTCATAATTGATGCCTAATTATGTTAAACTTATCCATGTAAACTCATCTATATATAAAGCCTTCACTAATCACTATATACTAGCTTTATATCATTTCATGCAACTATTCAATGATCTATCTTTTTTAGATGACAATTTGACAATCTTGGTTTTCTAAATTTTCGCCCAAATCCGGTAAATATTTGGTAGTATGTTACGGCTTAAGAGCAAAATCTAGAAAATAAATACAAGTTCGAAAAAATCTGGACAAGCGTTTTGTTTAGAATGCAACAGTTAAACATCTATAAATTAATACAGTCGGGACCAACAAAATTCTATTAATTCAACGAAATATAGAATTATCGAACTGATAATTTGATACATTTTTTTCAAGTCGGGACCGAGATAAATTATTATTTAAGCAAAATTATTAATTTATCGAGATTCTACTGTAGATCAATTGCAAATGTACGTGAATTGTACATTCGATTTCATAGTGGTAAATAGAAAAATTAACGCACCCTTGCCATAAGGGCATGATCCGTCGAAAAATAGGAGTGTAAATTGGAAAATAAGATTTTTATTGGAAGAACAATTCTACACGTTGTTTTGACCACAAAAGTATGCTCCCAAATATACTTACAATCATAAATTCATAATTACTTAGGCAAAAAATTTAAACATCTGCGACTGAATAATAACAATAACAATAACAATAACTAGGCACCATCTCAATTTTAAATGTCATTGACTAATTTGAGGATTACTTTATTGATTGGACAAACTAATTAGTTTGGTAAGATTTGGTACATATTAAAAGCAACGTGGCATGTGAGTTGTGTTCTTATCAAATTACAAACATTATTCATTTTCTTGTAATCTATTACCTAATTTATAATATCCTCTAATTTTATATTGAAATGTCTTTTTTTTTCTTCTATTCTAACAAGAAGACAATTTATATATTAATTTACATAAAAGTATTGTACGAAGTGTATTTTTATTAACCCACTATCACCTTAAATGTTGGCTTTGCTGCTGTATATATCAATCGTCTATGTCTATTGTTAATTATCTTACTTTACACCCACATTTACATACATACTCATTTGATTGTGCATAAATCTATTCGTAAAATTACATAATATATGTATTGCACGAAGGGTAGGATTTTCAATTCTCGATCAGGGAGGAGCGTTAGATTGACGACCACATCTCAATTATTCTTTTCGAATAGAGCAGATTACGGCCACCCCTGAGATAAGTTTAAATTACGAGGAAAAAACTATTTATTCGGATAATTAAAACCACATCTTCAACTATGTATTGTCTTACCAAAAAAACCTCACACTCAGTATGTATATTTTATATCGTGAGGGTGTCGTATAGTGGACATGTAAGACAATACATAATTAATGGAGGTAATTATAATTATCTAAATTTATGGGGTTTTTTTTTCATAATTTGAGCATATCTCAATAATTGCCTTTCATTTGTCTTTGGAATATGTAATAGATCTTCAAAAAGCACGTGCCCTTATTCCTCGTATTTATTTTTCTTATATTCCACAATCACCCCCTCAATTTCCTGTAATTACGGCTCTCCCCTTTGATTTCAACCCTTATTTAATTTGCCCACTTGAATCATTCAACATTCATCCTTGTTGTTCCACTACACTTCTATGCTTAATTTATTACTCTCGATAATCCAACCAGCTACCATTTATTTAATTTGGGTATGTATTAAATTACTAATTAAACAAGTTATTAGTCGTTATACCTTTCAATGAAAAGATATAATAATAATAATAATAAACATAATATTAGAGAAATAGTGGCAATTTTTGTTTCACCTAGTTTTTTTTTTTTTTTTTTTTTTTTTGTTTTTCTAAATAACTTGTTGCAATATATGTATATAAATCACAAATACTAGTACTACATATTCTTACTTTGTAAAGTAGGATAAAAGATTTCAATTTCGGCTTGAGATAACCTTCAATTATTAAAGATAGTTTGTCATCTTCAATTTTCCAAAAGTTTGAACTCTTATCAATCCATCAATTTATAAAGCAATGGGTATGTAGATAGAATATAATATATTATATATATATGGCAAATGGCAAATGGCAAACAAGAGCACTTAATTAAAAGAGGGACATCCAACTTTTTTGTCTATCAAATAAATCCAGCTATTCAAACTTATTGCAAATAAGGTAAAATACTTTACATATATCAAAATTACCCCCAATTCATTGAAACCCAATTCAACTTCAATTTCATGATTTACATCTCAATTTAGCCCAATTTCATCAATTAACCAATTTTAACCATAATTTCAATTTTGACCCCAATTTTGACTTGCCACCACCGGAGACCGCCAGTCGCCGTCGTTGACCGCCGGTCTCTGGCGTTGACTTTTTTTTTTTTTTTGAAATTTTTTTTTCCGGTAGGTCAACTGCCGTTGACCGCCGGGTCTCCGACGTTGACTTTTTTTTTTTTTATAAATTTTTTTTGCTTAAAAAATATATTTTAATTAATATTACTGTCTTGGCTGCTAAATTACTGTCTGCAGCAGTTATTTAACTGTTGGAGACAGTAATTTAACTATTAATTGACTTTTTTTTTCTTCAAAAATATTTTAATTAATATTACTGTCTTCGTTGCTAAATTACTGTCTCCAGCAGTTATTTAACTATCGGAGACAGTAATTTAACTCTTAATTGACTTTTTTATTCTTAAAAAAAATATTTTTAATTAATATTACTATATTCGTTGCTAAATTGTTGTCTCCAGTTATTTAACTGTCGGAGACAGTAATTTAACTGTTAATTGACTCTTTTTTTTTTAATTTTTTTCTTAACAAAAATTATTTTAATTAATATTACTGCATTGGCGGCTAAATTATTGTCTCCAACAGTAATTTAACTATCTTAGACAATAATATTACTGTTCGGCAAAATAATATTCATAATATTACTGTCCCAAACAGTAATATTACTGTCTGAGATAGTAATTTAGTAGCCAAGACAATAATTTTAATTAAAATATTTTTTTTCTAAAAAAAAATTTCAAAAAAAAAAAAGTCAACGCCGGAGACTCGGCGGTCAACGGTGGTTGACCGGCCAGAAAAAAAATTCAGGAAAAAAAAAGTTTTCAAAAAAAAAAAAAGTCAACGCCTGAATCTGGCTGGAAAAAAAATTTCAGAAAAAAAATTATTTTCTGAAAAAAAAAAAATTGGGGTTAATGTGATATATTTGTTTAAATCCGGGGTCAATGTGTAATATTAAGGAAGTTAGAGCATAATGAATGGAATTGATAAGAATTATATTATGGATGGTAATTTAGACGAAAGACTGGGGAAGTTTAATTAAGAGACTGTTTTTTTTGGACCAATGTACATTTAAGTCTAATATGATGGGCTTTTTTGCCCATATATATATATATATATATATATATATATATATATATATATATATATATATATATATATATATATATATAAGATAAATAAATCGATCATATCAATAACTGTTTATTCAAACTAACTAACAAACAAAACAAACTAACAAAAACTAATTAATTTGGCCATGACTTCCCTGTCTATATAGTATATACCTATCAATAAGAAAATTAAATAAATATATAGGAAAAAAAGATGGTAGTGGATATTATTATTTATGGTACCTAAATTGAAGCTGCTTCCTAGGACAAAGAATTTAATCAATAAATCACGGAAGTGGATAGATAGAAAGATTGATAATTAATATTATAGATATAATATCATTAAATTCTTATCTGTATGGCTCGCAAATTGGGTGTATTGTGTAATTGCCATTTTACACCCTAGAATTACAAGTGTTTCGCACATTGCACTCTTAAATTGCAGAAATAGCAGAAAGCACCCTCCAATTATATTATCTTTGGTAAAGTGCACCCTAATTCAACTTTTGGCTTAAAAATTGCCCCTACTTCAATATCACAAACAGGTTGCCGAGTCACATTTTAAGCCAAAAAGTGAATGAGGGTGCACTTTGCCAGGGATATTATAATTGGAGGGTGCATTATGTTATTTTTGCAATTTAAGGGTGTAAAGTGATAAACAGTTATAATTCGAGGGTGCGAAATACCAATTATCGATCGCAAATTGCATTAATTAAATAAAAATCCCCAAAAAAAAGTTTGGTGGATTTGGTGGTGGCAAGAAATTGACCCAAACCCTTAAAACGTGGCAACAATAATTTTCCCAACCATTTCCCACATAGCATTGAAAGAAGCGTGTTTTACTTGTGAGGCTCACAACTCATAAGTCGCTGTTTCTGAGATCACGAGATATGAACAAATATCCAACGATGGGAAAACACGTATTACACCTGCGGGCCAGTCATAAGACACCACATGTCACTGTCCTTGTAAAGTTTGCCAGGTGGAAAATTACATATTGGTCCCTCATGTTCGTCTCTATGCAACTTTTGGTCCCCGTTGTTCCAAAGTGAATAAAGTTCACCCCCAGATGTTTGATTTTTAACACTTTTGGTCCCCGCCGTTACATGCCGTTTGCAAGTGACGGAAAATACTATTTTGAGGCCAAAACTGTGAAATTTTTTTGGGGCTGAAATATAATTAGAATTTTTAAATTATAAGTAGTATATTTTAAATTTCTATTATTTTCCAGTCACAAAAAAAAAAAAAAATTCAATTTCAATTTTGCCCTAAAATAGGGTTTTTTTTTTTTTACTTGCTAACAAACATGTAATAGGGGTGACCGAAAAGTGCTTAAACTTGAATCTTGGATGTGAAGTTCACTTTTAAAATTGAAGATACAAATAATTGATACTAATGAAGTAAATATTATAAATGATCCTTTAAAGGGATAAGTGTTATACATATTTTATTTCAGTGGTGGAATGAGTATTTATAACGTGTGCGTCAACTATTCAATATCTCAAATATAAAATATTGATATTACATCCCCATTACTTTACATTATAATTAAATTTACTAGTAGTATATATCCATGAAAATGATATATTTATAAGTTTGACTTCAAATTAAAGTTAAATATAATTTTCTCTTAGTAAAAAATGTCATATTACATGAATAGTGGTTTTCTTTATTCTCTCCAAAAGGATTGGATAAACATAAGTAGTGTAGAATATGACTTTGAAGTTGCCAATTAATTCCATCAACAAGAGAGAGTTCAACATGGACTTGTTCTCCTTAGGATTAACATGCCATGTAATAGTACTATATCATAAACTCCAAATAAAGTATTGATTTTTCCTTTTCTTTTTTAGATTATCTTTCAATATTATGATATAATACCAAACTATGCATATATAGGAAAAAAAATAAAACCATTGTTTCTAGAAGAAAAAAGACACCATAAAAGAAATTATTGATGTATTTTTACTTTATTTTTTGTTTTTTTTAAATAAATAGGTATCGAACTAAAAAATTTACATCAGAACACCAAAATAACACAAACCGATCCTCGTTTTTAGCAATATTCGATACCACTCAACTTAAGTATAGTATTGACCAATCCTTGTTAACAAATCATGCCATTCTCTTATTTTCTCATTTTGTATTAGGAATTTATTTTTGTTTTTATTTTTCCTCAAAAAAGAAAGACTAGATCATTTTCGCGGAAGTTACTAATAAGTAATAACCATTTTTTTCTAGTCAATTCCTTATTAGCGTGCTGCGATGCAATAACCGCGATTTTAATTTGTGGGGATATGCAAGTTTTGTAAATGCTACATTCAGTGAAATACATCGAATAATTTTGAACTATTGATTTACACATAATAACACACGTGATGTATATGCGTTGCGTTGTCAGGAGCATTTTTAGCGAAAAAGATTAAAAAAAATAATAATAAAACAAATTTAAAAGGTTAGACAATTCTTGGGATAATACAATTCTTTGGAATAAAACCAAATTAAAAGGGAAGAGAGAAGAATATGGTTAATTGGTCACTATTATCCAACTAAATACCTCTTTCAATGCTTTTGAAAATTATTATTATTATTATATTATATATCCGTTACTTGGGCTGCTGCCTAACGTCGTCGTATCTTCATCAAATCACGAAATATTCAAACCTCACATTTGATTTGGGACCTACAATCCAAAAAGGGACAATTAATTTGATAATCTATTTAGAGAAAAATAACTAGAGATTTTGGTAACGTCTATCCCAAAAATATGAATACATAATTCCACCCTTTTTCTTTTAAGGACGAACCCATAGCAATTTCGACACCATCACGCCACGAATTCGGCGTACAGATAGGGTCCGGAAAAACAGTTTACTTGATACTGCGTCTGGTGAAGTACACTTGGTGACTTTTAATCGTTGATCTGCATATAATCATATATATACATACATATTTATATGTGCGTATTCAGTGGGATGGTTATCGAACACCATCAATTGTTAAAAATCACTCGATGCAGATAATCTGATGTAGCATCTAATGCGACCGAAAAAACAAATGTGAGAATGAAATTAAATGTTTCATATAACATTTAACAATGTAATAAAAAATTAATATTAAAATGGTAAATCTCTCTCAAAATAATGATGTAGGATTAGGCGTCCCGTGGGGGTAATTTAGTAAATAGAGTAAGATAGAACAATGTCAGTTTCATATGAATTAAATACTTTCTAGGCTACTCTCGTCACACATAATTAACTTAATTTGATTTACATCTCATAACCAATTTGCAAACTTCAAACCGGTTGAAATTTATCCAATGCACTTCGAGAAGCTGCTATCTTATCAATTAGAAATAATATAAAAGGAATAAAATCAGGATATACTAGGAATACAAAAAAATTAAAAGAAAAAAAGTGTTAAAAATAATATAAATTGTTTTTAAATTAACATGTGGTGTAAAAGGTGGGGAGGGGGGGTGTTTTGGGGGTGGGGGTGGAAAAAGGTGGGGCCCACAGTCAATCTTGGCTATTAAATTCGGAACCATTTATATTACGTAGACTCCCATATTTTTTTTCCTTAAGTCGGTCCTCCGTTCTTATCCCCTCACCACCTTCCTTTTTTAATAATAAATATATATATATATCTATAAATTAAATATATAAATTATCCACATTTTGAATTTTCTTTAAATATTCCTTTAATAAAAAAAAATTCAAAAATCAAAAATCATAAATCATAAATTCCCAGTAAATGTGTTAATTATCCATCTTCCTCTTCTCTCTGTAATCGTTTCCAGCACACCCACACCAAGAACACGCACAAAACACACACACAGAAATAAATAATTAATTTTGTATTTTCTCTCTCTAGAAAATGTTGTCGAGATCTTACTTCAATCTGTTGAACCTCGACGACTGCACGACTGACCGGACACGTATACCGAGGGTTATTTCCATGCCGGGAATCATACCGGATTACGACACCGCCGGCGGCGGCGGCGGCGGAACGGCGGAATCCGATTCCTCTTCTTCTTCTTCTCCACGCGCCGCCGCCCAAGAAAGGAGAGTAATCGTGGCGAACCAGTTGCCATTAAAGGCGACCCGTTCCGAAGATTCGTCGTGGTCGTTCGATTGGGACAAAGAAGCCCTAGTTCTGCAATTAAGAGACGGGTTTCCCTCCGACGCCGACGTCATCTACGTCGGCTGTCTGCCGGCGGAGATCCCCCCGTCGGAGCAGGACGAGGTGGCGCAGCTCCTCCTCGAGAAATTCAAATGCGTCCCGACTTTTCTGCCGACCGATCTGCTCAACAAATTCTACCACGGATTCTGCAAGCACTACCTCTGGCCCCTGTTCCACTACATGCTCCCGTTAACCCCCAACCACGGCGTCCGCTTCGACAAGGCCACGTGGCAGGCTTACGTGTCGGCGAACAAGATCTTCGCCGACAAGGTGATGGAGGTGATAAACCCCGACGAGGATTTCGTGTGGGTGCACGACTACCACCTCATGATTCTCCCCACTTTCTTGAGAAAAAGATACCACAGGGTTAAGCTAGGGTTCTTCCTCCACAGTCTATTTCCCTCGTCGGAAATTTATCGGACTTTGCCGGTGAGAGAGGAGATTTTAAGGGCGCTGTTGAATTGCGATTTGATCGGATTCCAAACGTTCGATTACGCCCGGCATTTCTTGTCTTGCTGTAGTAGGATGCTGGGATTGGAGTATCAATCAAAGAGGGGTTACATTGGGTTGGATTACTACGGTCGAACCGTCGGTATTAAGATCCTGCCTGTCGGAATCCATATGGGTCAAATCCGATCGGTTATGTCTTCGTCGGAGACCGCTAATAAGGTTCGAGAACTGAGGAGGAAATATGATGGGAAAACTGTTTTGTTGGGTGTGGATGATATGGATATGTTTAAAGGGATAAGCTTGAAGTTCATGGCGTTTGGTATTTTACTCGATGAGAATCCGACTTACCGTGGGAAAGTTGTTCTGGTTCAGATAATGAACCCGCCGAGAAGCAGCGGTAAAGATATTCAAGAGGTCGAGAGCGAGATCAATCGAGTTGCGAATGAAATCAATCGGAAACACGGCAAGCCAGATTACCTGCCAATTGTTTGTGTGAATGCCCCAATGAGTTTCCAAGAGAAAGTCGCCTACTTTGCGATTTCTGAATGCGTTGTGGTGAATGCCGTTCGAGATGGGATGAACTTAATCCCTTACAAGTACACCGTATCCAGACAAGGCAGCCCTGAACTGGATGAGGCACTCGGATTCGAAAAAAACTCGGGCCCACCGAAGAAGAGTGTGATTATTGTCTCGGAGTTTATCGGTTGTTCACCTTCGTTAAGCGGGGCGATTAGGGTTAACCCGTGGGATATTAACAGCGTGGCAGATGCAATGGTATCTGGTATAACAATGTCGGATTCCGAAAAGGAATTGAGGCACGATAAGCACTACAAGTACATTGCGTCGCACGATGTTGCCTATTGGGCAAAGAGCTTCGATCAAGATCTCGAAAGAGCTTGTGGAGAGCACTACAGCAAGAGGTGTTGGGGTATTGGGTTCGGGCTTAACTCGAGGGTCGTTGCTTTGGGCCCGAATTTTAGGAAGCTCTCGGTGGAGCACATTGTTTCTGCTTATAAAGAGACGCGTAGTAGGCTTATACTTCTTGATTACGACGGGACTATGATGCCCCCGGATTTAGTGGATAAATCCCCGAGCGGTGAAGTTATTTCTCTCTTGAATAGTTTATGCAACGACCCAAAGAATGTGGTGTTCATTGTTAGTGGGAGAGGGAAAGATTCGCTCGGGAAATGGTTCTCGCAGTGCGAAAAACTCGGTCTTTCGGCCGAACATGGTTACTTCACTAGGTAAAATAGTAATAATAATGCGGGTTTCTTGATTTCTTGATTTCTTGATTTTTTTTTAATTCTTTTTTATTTTTTTTTGTAGGTGGAGTGGGGATTCGGAGTGGGAATCTTGTGGGCTAGCAGTGGATTTGGATTGGAAGAAAATAGTTTTGCCCGTTATGGAGCATTACACCGAAGCAACCGATGGTTCGTCTATTGAGCACAAAGAGAGTGCTTTGGTTTGGCATCATCAAGAAGCCGATCTTGATTTTGGGTCGTGGCAAGCGAAGGAGCTTCTAGATCACTTGGAGAGTGTGCTTGCTAATGATCCTGTTGTGGTGAAAAACGGGCAACAAATTGTCGAGGTGAAACCACAGGTAATAATATTTACTTACTAGCTCATGTTTTGCTTAAAGACTACGTTTTTATGTGAAATCTTGAAATGTGGTAATAATTAGGGGTGGAAATCTGATAAATTGGATCGGAACTAGCATTTTCGGGGATATTATTTTCAGAAGTGGGAAACTAATGCAAATTCTGTTCCCAAAAAATTGGAATAAATAAACTTGTTCCAAAATCGTGAATTTTCGGATAGGAATTAGGGGAGTTCGGAATTTCCAGTTTCTTGGTCACCTATATTACGTAATACATAATAAATTCATATTATCAGCGTAATTTTCAAAGAAAGTAGGTTGAAAATTTTGGAGTTAAAATCCGATTGGAAATCGGAATATACTATGCAGTCCAATTTAGTTCCAAAAAACATCATAAAGATCGGGAATTAGAAATTTCAAATCCGGAATGAAAATATATTGTTCGATAATCGGATCAATTCGAAATTTTCAGTTCCAATTTCCAAGTTAGAAACTTGAATATCTTCAATTGAAATTGAGCTTTTTTTTTTTTCTTGGTTTCTAATAATACGAGTGGTTTTGCAGGGGGTGAGCAAAGGTGGGGTAGTGAAGAAAATAATGGAGA
This sequence comes from Erythranthe guttata, assembly GCF_056151865.1. Lineage (NCBI taxonomy): Eukaryota > Viridiplantae > Streptophyta > Magnoliopsida > Lamiales > Phrymaceae > Erythranthe > Erythranthe guttata. The sequence goes on from NC_142542.1 coordinate 17,301,464, forward strand.
CAATGAGGAACACAGGAAAGGGGGCAGATTTTGTTTTGTGCATAGGAGACGACAGATCAGACGAAGAAATGTTCGAGGCAATTGCCAGCTCAGTTGCCGACCGGTCGTTGCCCGAAACTGCTGAGGTTTTTGCATGCACAGTCGGACAGAAACCTAGTATGGCGAAATATTACCTCGACGACACATTTGAAGTCATCAAAATGCTTCAAGGGATTTCGTCTGCATCTTCGGCACAACAGCTAATTCCAAAGGAGCCTCGAAATCGGGTCTCGTTCGAAGGGTCGGTTTGAACAGGTTCTAGAGAGAGAAAGGCAGGGGGCTTTGTACAGAAAGATACATCACATAATTAATTACTACTCAGGTTATCTCTAATGTGATATAATATAACAGTTTTTCTTTCTTTTTGTTCATAGTTGGTTTATGATGATGATGATGATGATGATATATCAAGAATAGGTGTTCTTGTTTGTTCTACAATTTGTACAGACCCTTTTCTTGTTTAGTTATATACATTTTTTTTGGTTTTAACTTGCTTTTATCCTTAGACTGTGATGGGGAATGGGTCGGTTCCGGGACGAAAATATTAAAATTGTCTTGACCCAAACCCAAATTCTTCTCGCTCCGTACTCTAATTTAACGGCTGATTAAGTTTGTTGGGTATGGAGAAAATGCAATGAACATTAGCTTCGATAAACTTATCTCGAAATTTAAATTTTAATATTGTGAAAATTTGTACATATTGAATAGAAAAAACACTAAAATGAACAAAATGCAAAATAAAATGTTGGTGTAACATAACCATTTAGTTTAGCTCTTTGGTTTGGTGGTTGTGGAATAAAGTACGGCATAAGAATCGAGATACAGAGAAAGTAAAAATACGGGACATGTTACATGGGAGTTACATAGAACTTATATCCTAGGTGTAGTTGGAAGTTATAAACTCCGAGTGGCTTAAGCGGAGCCTTCATTCACGTATCTTGGCACTCGGGGCTCTTCCGTTCATTGAGATGCTATTCGTATTATTTTATGGGCTACACAATGTTTGGTTTCACTTCCATTTCATTTTTATTCTTTACCCGAAACGAATTCATGTTGGTTAAGCTTTTTTAAAAAAATCTTCATTTTTTTTTTTTTAAGTTTCTCATTCCTACAAACAGGATTCGACTATTACAGTAAAAGAAAAAAAAAATTGACAGTGAAAAACTAAAAACAAACTAAAATCACTTTATTTTTCAAATTCTTCTTCTAAGATACATTTTCCCAACACGATTAAACTGCTACAGTGTATACTCTCTTATCTCAACAAAATTACTTTCATTCTCAACTTATTCACTCCCAAAAACCTCTCCAAACATTACTATAGATCAGTGTGCCAAAAAGGCGGTTTACAAGAAAATAATCAACATAAAGAGATTTACAAAATACGGTTGTTAACTGAGCTCGTCAAGAAAGGACAGGAATGCTATCGAACAATTTTTTATTGAATACCAGAAATCTGGACTATTGCGGTTATTCATTTGTTCGGCAAATGCAAACAAACCTATATATGGCTGCTCTAGAACTTGGATTTCGACTGTACAATGTAACAAGATCGTCAAAACTAAATCAAAGAAGGACAAGCTAAGGAAAGATATCTCACCTGTCACTATCTCTTCCTAAGAAAAAAATATATACAAGAATCCACCATGAACAAAATTGGAGTCTCCCACATAAAGTTTTCTTCTACAATTCTACGACACTTGGCCTAATTTAGGATTTCTTTTTCGTGCGGTTTCCTAAATAGAGTTATATATAGATATTTATATATAACCTGAGTTCGAATTTGACATTCTATTTTCATTATTTGACGCTTCTGACTTGAGATTGGAGCAAGTGTTGCGCAGCGTCAGAAGCATTCATCTTCAACTTTTCAGAAGCTTCCTTCTCTGCCTTCTTTCTCTCAAACTCCAGTTGCTTGCAGTTCTCCTCGTGGCATCTTTTGAACATTTTTACAAAATTTAGCAGCGTCGAAATGACTGCACCAAAAATTCCATAATTGTAAGATAAACAAACATAAAACTTTAAAATCTCAGAAAAGCGGGAAATTTACCTTGCTCAAATGGGCAACGTGATGGGTCTTCTCCGAAGTAAAGGATCAAGGAATCTACATTCCGACCCTGAATTACAAGAAAAAATATAATTAGGGATACCATAATTGTGACAATATCAAAAGTTGTCACTAAATACATATATTAAGTGACAACATTTTTATATTGTCACTCACGACTCACGACTCACGAATAACTCCTTTCGTTTTCAATCTTTTTTTAGTGTCACTAATAGAAGTGACGTGTTGTCACTACATAGCATTAGTTCAAATTAGTACTGTCACTCAAAAGATTCTTTCTTATTTCTTGTAGTACTGCATAAGCCAGTCTTAGATAGAAGTGTTTGTTTTGCACGAAATCTTCAGTAAGCTGATCCTAAAAACAACTTGTACGTACCACTCCTGCATAAAGTGAAGCCAATGACCTTACTTCACCTTCAGAAAAACAGAGAAACTCCTTCAAAGCCTGCACAAAAATAATAATAATAATAATAATAATAATAATAATAATAATAATAATTAAAATAAATAAAAAAATAAATAACTATAGTGTTATCGAATGGTGCTAATGTCCCATGAGTTTAGAAATGCTGATCACAAAATCCCATTAATAATACCACGTAGAAACTAACATTAGTGGGACCAGGATTTTAAGCCTATGGGGCCGAATGCATTAGAATTCTACGAGGGGGGCCAATAATTCTATTATACACAATTTGTTTTAAATATTTACATAAAATAATAGGGATTTGGGAAACGTTGTTTTGGGGGTGGGAGCATGGCCTCCCTAACCCTATGTTGGCTCCACCACTGGAAACTAACCTTGCAAAACAGTTCAGACACAGGTCCGTCACTTTCAGACATGGATAACTCCTGCATAACTTTCTCGAGTCCTTTGTTTATTGCTTGCATTTCCTCGGCCAAATATTTCAGTTGTATCTGCAAAAGAATTGCTTGGTCGAGTTAAGAGTTGCAGTTTGTAGTGCAATAATACTATTTGCTGGAAAAAGATCAATGAAAAAAAAGAAAAAGAAAACTCATACCTTCAATGCAGGTTCCAAGCTAGAAAGATCTTTCCAGAAATCAAGAAGCTCCGGTAATTTATCAGAGAGCACCTGCTTGTAAAAAGACAAGAATTTATCGGTAACTTTTATGAGTCAACTTCAATGTTAAAATAGTATCCTACGATAATAATCAACCACCATATTTAGTTTCATTAAAAAATGCAATTAGATTATTCATATCATTCATTATTATCCGCAAAAATATACGTAAAAAATCTGACCTTGCAAAGATAATGCATCAGTGTCATCTTGTTGTTCCGAGCACGAGTCTCGGTAAGTTTAAGGAGGCTATCCAACCTGAACCCAACAGCAGAACCTGTCACACCACCATTTTATAAAGGAGAGTAAATCAATTTAATAATTATTTAAATGAAACAAGAAAATGTATTGTGCCCATGTAATTAAGAAGGTTTGCAGGAAAAATAAAAGAAAATAAACTTTACCTCTTGCTGTACCCTGGTTCAAGGCATTACCGAGAGAAAGAATTGTCTGCATAATTCTTTTCAACTTGGCAGAACCCTTAATCTGATAATAAAATAGTTACAAAGAAGAGTAAGAAATCAATATTTACGGTCACATGCAGTGAGAATTATTAAACAAAATTTACAATATTATCGATAGTTACCTGATCTGCAGCAGAATTTACAATATTCAAACTATTTCTGAGATCAGTAACCTGAGAGAAAACGACAAAATTGCAGACTATACATTACAAACAATGTTCTAAAGATGTGTAAAAATTGGGATATCTTATGCAAACTTCTGACCTGGGTGCGAAACTGAATCTTGAACGAAAACACCCTCAACTTATATTCTATTCGTGGCACTTGCATCAACTCCAAAAAGAACTGAAATTAAGAAGGCAAAAAAAAAATCAGATTTTTGCATTAAACAAGAGACAAATAAAAATATATATATATATACATGAATCATATGGTACAGACCTGTTCGCATTTTCCTAATTTATCTTTCTCTCCTTTATAACCCTGGAAACAAAATATCTTGTTAAAATTTCGTAAATGATGACCAAAAAAAAACATTATGTGCATGCAATAAAATTCAAACTCGAGGTTTAGGAAATATGTATGCAGTTTAAGGTTTCTCAGATATAATTAAAGAACGAAAATTGTCACTTTTTCCATACCGCACCTTAAGCACTTCCATCTCCTCCTTTGTTGGGCAAAACTTGATTAGGTTATCAACCTGGTCAACATCTAATGCCGAGTCCTCCAAGGCAAGTACTGAACTCTGTAAAGTCACAATATTTCATTACAATAAAAAAATAAAAAAATAAAAATCTATAGCGTAATATAAGACAACATGCAATGTATAAAACAAACAAGAAGACGAAAAAGAAAATCCATATGGAACATGTGAATCAAATTTTTTGATACATTCAGAAAAACCAATAAATTAGGCGATGGTTAATTTTCCCTCCCATGTTCTCCACAAGTCCAATTCCAGAATATTCTAATAAAACATGAAATAAAGGGTATTTTGAAAACAGAAAAGGTCTATGAGAATTGAAGACACAATTTTCTTTTAACATAATCGTTGAAAGAACGATTTTCTTTTTGCGGAGAAAATGGCACCTGCCACATAGAATTATAGAAACAATATTGATAATTCAACAAGTCAAAATGTAACAGACCATAAATTTTTTTTTAATGCAATGTCAGTTAATACTTGCTAAAAATGACTAAAAGATAGATATATCTAGCTCACCAGCATGTCATGCAAGGGTATCTTCACTTTTGAAAGCATAATTTCACAATTGTATGCACGCCTGTGTTCTATCTGCATAGTAAGAGAAATACGACTTAATATAATTTGATCAAATCAAAAGGGATAAAGGGATAAGCAAGAGACACCTCATTACATACTTCGAATTTTGGATCATCAAACAAAAAGAGGCTAAGAAACATATAAAGCAGGTGCAAATAAAAAGAATTTTTCCAATTGTTTTAGTCAAAAAACAACTGAATAATTATGAATTATTAGAAAGGAGAACGGATTCAACAAACAAAGAGGTAATCGAGAAAAACAAAATAGAATTAACGGATTAAATTATACCCATCGATTTTCTTATTAGTCAGTTCTAGGGTAACAGACTTAATCATAAAGAAGACAATATCATGTATAAACACAAGCAAATGCATCATTTGCCAAACAAACATCGACGGTTGGAAGCAAACTCTCATCCATTAATGTCTGTAGCAGCCACTAAGTTAAAAGTTCAAATAAAAGAAAAATGATAAGAGCACATTCCTTGTCAATTTGAAGCCTATAAAACAAAAGGCACAGTAAATCACCAGTTGCACTTTTTCAGGTTTTTGCCCCATCGAGCCTCGTGAACCCATTCTGCCTGAACCCGCTTGATCTGGATGTGGAACTGCAGCTGAGAAGAGAGATTCAAGTTCCGAAATATCAATCTCTGGTGCCCTAACAAAAAAAAATTGAGAAAAATAAAAGAGCATGAAAAATAAAGATAAATGAGGTTCTACAAAACTATATATACAAAGGAAATGTGCATGATTATAAGTTTCGTCTGAAGAAACTTGAGGAATACTTACTTAGAAGCTTCACCAGATTTCTGTGCATCTGCCCACAAGCTACCCGATACTGCTCTTGATATTTTTAACCAGTGCAACGGCTTTAATTTCTTTGACTGGTTATTCCTTGAAGGTGCGGTTCGAGATAATAAACTCCTCCCTTTTGTTCCCGGTGGTGCCATAGGTGGTGGAGGAGATGATGAAACAGAATTTGACAAACCAGCAGGACCTTTAGGGGAATGCGGTGGGGGAGGAGGTGCTGACGGAACCGAAGGGGGATTTCTTGTATTGGCACCAGGCGGCGGGGCAGGTGCAGGAGGCGGAGCAGGGGCAGAAGGCGGAGCAGGGGCAGAAGGCGGAGCAGGGGCAGGAGGCGGAGCAGGGGCAGAAGGCGGAGCGGGAGCAGGAGGCGGAGCAGGGGCAGGAGGCGGGGGTGGTGCTGGCCGATTCGTGGGTCCTGCACTCGGCGCAGAACTCATAGGAGGTGGAGGAGGAGGAGGAGGGGGACCTCCACTTGACCCCTCCTTAGGAGGCTGTGGAGGAGGTAGGGGTGGAGGTGGACGCGGGTCAGATCTGGTGACTGAAGGTGGACCATAGTCTGAACGTGGAATAGGTTGAGTGGGAGGGGGTCCTCCTTCTCCGGACCTATCCTTCGGAGGCTCTGGAGGAGGTGGAGGAGGTGGAGCAGGTCTGGCGACTGAAGATGCACCATGACTGAAATGCGGAGGAGCTGGAAGAAGAGGCGGCTCTTGTCCACTAAATCTTTCCTTAGGAGGCTCTAGAGGAGGTGGAGGTGGAGGTGGACATGAAACATGTTGATCGACCAAATTATTCCTTAAAGGTGAAACTGGAGGGGGCGGTGGTGGCGGAGGTGTTGAAAGATGAGGCCTTCCTCCAACAACAGATGGACTCTCGTTAGGATAGATTAGAAAAGGTGGGGGTGGGGGTGGGGGTGGAGGTTGAGGTTGATACATTAGAAGAGGTGCGGGTGGGGGTGGGGGTGGAGGTGGAGGTTGAGAAGGTGAAGATCTGTCAGCTGAACTATCTGCCAAATGTGGGGTAAAGATCAATGGAGGTGAGGTCTTAACTGCAGGTGCAGGTGCAGGTGGAGTTCGACTACATGCAGCAGTTGAATCCTCGTTAGCAGGACTCTCATAAAGATTTTGCAGAGGCGGCGGCGCAAAAGATGCAGTTTTATGAGTAACATGTGTTCCGGGAGAAGAAAGATGAGATGTAGGTGATCCGCTAGATTGATAAGCATTTGGATCTGACAACACAACTTTTGAAGGAATCAGCGATCCAGATGTAGCAAATCTTCCTACATCGATTGTTGATAAAGAAAGAGTTGGAGGTGGTGGAGATGAAGATGGAGGTGGTGGTGGAGGTGGAGGTGGAGCAACTCTACTGCCTTCAACCACATCTTTCGTTGAAGAAACTATTGAAGGAGGATGTTCGGATTTAGGAGGTGTATCCTTGACGACTCTATCATTGCTCCGAGGACTATCTGCTGAAGGAGAAGATATACGAGCCTCAATTGTACTCTCATCATTCAAAGGGGGAGTAGAAGTACTTTGAACACATACATTATCCTTCAAAGGGGAAAAATGATCAAATGTTGATGTCTCAGCTTCACTTTGAAGAAAAACCTTCTTAGGCATACTACGGTGCACATCCACGTCAGACTCTTGTTCGGGTGAGAAGTGAAGATTTTTTGCAGTTGAAAGTTGATAAGGCGGTGAAGTTGATGAGGGCGGTGAATGATCGAAAGGAGCAATTATTCTTCTCTCTGGAGATATATTTGCCTCAATTTCACCATACTTAACCTGCTTATCACCCATATCTGCATTCAGGGAAGATTCTGATTTAAGTTCTAGTGTCTCAAAACTATGATTCAACTCAGACTTTTCTGCATGAGTATAAGCTTCGATAATTGCATTTGATGCAGTCAGATGTTGGAAAACTTCGACTGCAGCATCTCCTTTTGGTACTAACCAATCCACACTACTAAACATTTCCTGAACTTTAGCAAATGCCTCGACCGGAAGGCCATCCTTCTCCTCAAAGCAGGAAATGTCCACAGGAACTATAGAAGAAGCAGTGTCCATCTCCGAAAAAAGAACCTATATTGATACAACAGTTTTCCTTACAAAAAATGATAGACTTAGAGAAGCATAAATCATGTCGAAAAATGTACGAGAAAACATACTTCTGCCCTGAAGTCCTTGGGAAATAGATCCTTCCCATCCCACAGTATGTCGATTTCATCCCGATTGAGCATTAAAATATTTGACCTGATAAAAGCTGTGTTGAACATGACTCGAAACATCATCTCTTCTCGCTCTGCGTCGTCATGCAAACTGATACACTCCAGTACAACATCACCTTGAATGTGGCAATTGATATCGAACTTTATTATTTCACATTCTGTCTAAAAATAACCAAAGAAAAATGTGCGGATTTTAGTGGTTAAGGATCAGTAGCGTCTATACAAAGTACTATAATCATGGATGCACCCATATCAAACTGATAACATAAGAGTAAATCATATTGCACATGTAGTGGATCGGGGAAATTTTGCCCATCTTAATCTAGTAAAGGTGGTCCGCGTTACAGACAGTCTACATGTGACTGTTGTACTAACTTCTCTTTTTTTTTTTAAACTGTTGTGTTGAGTAGCACATGACCTGTAATAAACCCTACACTGCATTTTCTACGTAATAAGTGAAATATCACATACAAGCTTATAGAGTTGCCCTCTCAATCAACAAACCACATCATTTATTTTTGCCAACATGCATTAAGCATGTTAAGATTCACGAATTCATGCTCACAATACTTGCAATTTTCACATCAGTTTCTCTCTTATTTCACGAAGAAGAAATCCAGTGCTGAAACTATTCAAATAGTAAATCCGTAAGCAAAGACAATCTACATAGATAAGGAATTATTTTCCAAATTCACTCTTTATTATTCATAAAGAATATAAAAAAATCATGAAATGAATAAATATTTATCGTTTTCACATATCAGGTCTTAGAACCGTCTTTCAAATTATAATATTAGATATTTAAAGAAGGAATTAGTGTTGTGACTTGTGACTCGGAGTGAAAGCAATCACGAGGATCAGGTCAAGGGACAAATATCATACGATCTGCAGCGACTAGCAATAGCATAATTTGGCCCAAGACACAAAGAACAAAAGGAGCTCACCTGCTTGTAGTGGCGAACAACTCTACTTTTCTTTGGAGTCGAAAACAGAACCTTGGGCGTACGGTCAGAGACGAGGAAAGGATCTTGTCCGTAGATACGAAATATCGGTCTGCATCCACCATCTCCATCGAAATTAGGTATCATCCTAATAATGACACAGTCCATAGTGAGAGCCCTGTCCAACGGGGGCCACTCCGAGGCAACATTCCTCCTCGACACATACTGTAAGTACCTTATCTGAGAAGGAATAGGATTGAGAGATGACAACAAGTGCAGAAGCTCACGAGGTGCTTGCTTGTACACCATGTCCAATGTCTTAAACTCCCCACTGTAGTGCCGCCTGTAGATTAGCAATGTCGCCAGCATGAAAGCCAAAACCGGCCAGCCGCCCCTTTCACAGTGCATGAGAAGCAGATTTTGCAGCCCGAGTGAAAGCCAGCTCTCACTGGATCTCAAGAAATGGTGAATGACCTCCATCGGAAGAAGCGGGCAGCCTTCGTATTGACGAGGGTACTCCATTATTGTCATATCGTGTTCTGTCAGAGCATTCGCCATCTGGCTCTGTTTCTCCCCCTCCCGGAAATTGAAAGCAAGGATCGAAGCATCGGGGTAGTGCTCTCTAAGTTGAGAGACTATGCCTCCCACATAGCCCTTGTAATCTTGTTCACCCAAAGCGTCGGTCGTAAAACAACAGTCGAACACTGTAGAAACAAAGAATGTGCAGAATGCAATTGTTAGGCTGCAAGTTTAATTTAAAAACCAATTTCAAAACCGTTATCACTTACTGTGGAAGCACAAATTGAAATTGAAATATATTTTGCTGCCATAATCTAACTGCTCCACCAAATAAGATTTTTCACGATCAATACATCCAGAACTAAGTTAAACCAGAATTTTGCAGTTCACTTTATATTTCACTAATAAGCTATATTCTAACGAAAGAAAATGCATACGTCGAAATACAACATTACCACTACAAGTGAGTAAACGAGAAACCGGACCATGATACACACATGTCGAAACTTATTACTATATATGCATGTGGCGAAGAAGGACAGGAACAAACGATACTTTAGCACAAGTATTAGTTCTCCTAAATGCTAGTTTACGCATGATTTCTAATCTGCCAATTATCGAACGTGAAACGCGATTTTCCATTTTTCATCAACTTTACACACTAAACTCTAGATCACAGGGTTGCCCTACTCTATGCAATAGGCATCAGTGACTATTCACCCAACTAGTTAACAACTCGCATTCAACACTTGCTCATCTAATTCGACTATGCAACAACCAATACAAATTTTTTTTAACAATCATTAAATTGCAATACGAACAAAAAAAATTCAATCCGTTTTTTTTTTCATTCAGCACGAAGCCAACAACATGTATAGGGATATACTGTAATTTCTGAGTAAAACGATGTAAATCAAATTTAGAGAGAGAAATTCATAAAAAAAAAAAAAAAAAAAAATTAGAGAGAGAGAGAGCGTACCATAAACCCTCTCGCAGATCTCTAGAAGTCCATCAGGCGGCTTTCGGTAGAACAATTTCCGAAACAATGCCATTACTGAATTAAACTACAAATTACGTGTATATATATATATATATATTCGAAAATACTGTGAATTCGAATTCTATCAAACAAAATCGTATCAAAAAAACAACTGAGAGCAACGAATTCTGTGATTTGGGGGTTTTCTTAAGAAGAAAAAGATGGCAGCTGAGGGAGGAAGAAGAAAGCTTTGTTCAGAATCAGATCGAATCAACCAACTATTTAGCTCCGGGAGTTGTATAACCATGCGCCACGTAAACGTGCTAAAAACGACGACGTGTCAACCATCGAATCGAGAAGAAGAGGGGGGGAATCTGCTGCTATTGAAAACTCTACATTTCTCTGCAACTGGTTCCGAAACCGGTTGTAGTAAATTCCGAAAGCAGGAGATTGCTACTCTTTTTTTCTATAAATGATGTACTTATCCAGTTGTCGGGTCATGAAAATCAAGGAAACATGCAAATGTGCAAAACTTGAAGCCTTGGGTTTTGGCAAATGCCTGGAAATACAGATCGGATCTGCGGTTGGAAGAGGCGGAGCTCCGCCTTGGGTTGGGACGATGAATCGTCGTTTTGAGCGGAAAGAGATGGGAGGAGAAGATGAAAATTTATTCTTTTGCTTAATTAAGAAGAAAGAGCTATTCAGATGGATTATATTGTTAATATGGTTATCTCTATAATTAAGGAATTAATTAAACTATTTTTTATTTTGCTATTTTATTCATTTTATTTCTTCCTTTTCTCTTTATTTTTATTTTATTCTCCTTTTTTTTCTTCTTTTTCTTCAAAATAAAAATCATATTATACTTTTCTTTCCTCTTCTACACTTATATATTAGGGAGGTGCTATTCGCGGTAGCAAAATTACGAATGTCGTTTTAAAAAATCCACTCTCTATCTTTCTTTCTCTCTCTACAATTTTAGCTTTTATATTAGAAATCATTCCAAAACTCATGTTATTGTAGCCATTTGCAAAAAAAAAAATGAGTGCATCGAATGAGGATCGAGATATGGAATCTAATGAGGTAAAATTTGTTCGTTTTTGTTCTTTAAATCGTGAAAACGCGACCCACGACCAAACTGGGAGCTAAAAAGTCCGATTCACGCCCGGTTTGGTCGCGTAAAAGTGTTATCCGCGCCCGATTTGGGCGCGCTCTGTGACTGAGATTTAATAAAAAAAAATTACATATTTATGCTGCCACAAAGGTAGGCTTACCTAACCAACAAGGCTACAGCCATTTTGAAAATAAATTATTATTGAATTGTATTTATAGACTTCGTTATACTTCGCAAAAAATTAATAAATATACGCTGCTGGAAAGACTCGAACACGGATCTATTGAGAAAAAACGAGACGTCTGACCAACTAGGCCAGAGCAAGCTCATTAACTAAACATTATTTAAATATAATATAGCATGTCATTTATACAGGGATAAAAAAAAAAATTGGACCGGACGAACGGTCCAGAACCGGCGTCCGGACCGAACGCCCAAACCAATTTTCCGCGCCCAAACTGGGCATGGGAAAGCAGTTTCCACGCCTGTTTTAGGCGTGAAAACTGCTTTCACACTCCCATTTTGGGCGTGGAAGATGCGCAGTTTTTATTCAAAATTGACCCCCAAATCGCGATTTTCCTTCGATTTTCATATAATTAACAACAAGTTCAATATATATAAGTAGTTTAGATGAGTAATTACCTTTCAAATTGAGGAGATTTTCGGATTTGGAAGGATTGTGAGAAGGATTTAGGATTTTTGTGAAATTTGTGGTTTTTTTTTGTGGTTTTGGGGTTTGAGTGAATTGGGGAGTTTTTAGAGAGAGAAAGGAAATGTATTGTGAACGACATTCGTAATTTTACTGCCGCGTAAATCATTTCAGTATTAGATTGGGGTTATTTCACATACCCCCTAGCCACCAAATAAACTAGGGATAAACTCAAGCTCAAATCATTATTTGACATACCCCCTATAAAAGTGAAAGTCCTATGCTACCCTTATATGCAATTTTTGCCCAAACTGGATTCAGCATTTCTGGTCCTGCATTTATCATTTTCGCTGATTTATTTATTATTATTTATTTTATTTTTTTTAATAATAAACCTGTTTGTTAAATTTATTTATATATTTAATTTTTTAATTTTTTTTTAATTTAAAAAAAAAATTAATTTTCAAAACAATATGTTTACTGTACTGAAAATAACTACATGTAACTATAGTACATATAGTAATTCGTAGTTATGTTCGTTTTTTACCCCATATTTTTAGTCGATCAATTGTATACACACGAATACTGGCTTATACAAAAAAAAAAATCATATACCCCACCAAAAATTTACAAAATTCAATATTTTTATTATTAATCACCTCATAACCAATAAAAATACAAATCGAAAATACACAAAAATAGGCATATTTAACTACATGTTACTATATCTATAGTAATGTATAGTAATGTATACAGTTTCTTGAAAACTGTAACTTCAAGTAGGTGTAACTTCAACCAAATTTTTGACACTTTCAATGGGAGGATCAATGGTTTTCATTAAGCTGCAATTGCAAAATCAAGACAAAAAAAATTACTTTAGTGCAAATCAACAAAATTTGAAGAAACATCAAAATACTCAAAAATCAACAACCACTAAGAGATCGAGAGATAGAGAGAGGTTATTGCTGGGAAATGCTACAAATTTGAAATCAAACAGACAGTGACTCCTCACCCCCTCGCCTCCTACTAAATCCCTAGCCGCCGCTAATAACCACCTATGATTCCGCGCGCCCACAAATGCAAAAAAATATAGAAATAAATCTGAAAACATAAAAATAAACGAAATTACCATCAAAATATAGATCTCGACGAGAGGAATCCAACGGTGGGTAGCCCATCAAATTTCGACTGGTGGAACACCAAATACACTTCCGGCAAGACCACCGTCGTCGAATGAAAAAAAATTGCAGAAAAAGATCAGCGCTCCAAACTGAATGAAATCACCACCAAAAGAAAGAGCTCAACGAGAGGAATCCAACGGTAATTAAACCATCGAATTCCGACCACCGGATAGAGAGTTATGACTCCGGGAAGCAATTTCGCCTGTGGGAGGTTTGTGGAGGCGGGATTTTGAATCTGGGAGAGGAAGAGAGAGACCGAAATGTGTTGGGCTAGGGTTTAAAACTGATTTAACAAGGGTATTATAGGGACTTCAGGGTGGCCCAGGGGGGTATGTCAAAATATTTTCGAAATGAGGGGGGTTTCCCCTAGACTGTAATCCACTTGATAGTTAGTTCTATATAATTTGGAAATGAGGGGGGTCTAAGCTTCAATTATTTCCTTTGGGAAAAAAAATTTCGTGTTTCATTTTTTTTATGTAGTTCATAAATAATTTATGGGCAAATGGCAAAGAGGGACATAACATGGGACTTAAATGCATATTAGTCCACAAAAAAAAAATAGTCTTTCAAATAAACTCATCCCCATATCTTAGTCTAAAATACCATTCATAATCTATTTTTTTATCAAGTCCATCAATTATACCCTAACTTCCTTAATATTACACATTGACCCCAAATTAAAACAAATATATCACAGTAACCCCCATTTTAATATTTTTTGAAAAAATATTTTTTTTAAGAAAATAATTTTTTTTCTGAAAAAATTTTTCCCAGTCAGATTCCGGCGTTGACTTTTTTTTTCTGAATTTTTTTTCCGACCGGTCTCCGGCGTTGATTTTTTTTATTATTATTTTCTTTTCTTTTTTTTTCTTAGATAAAAATTATTTTAATTAATATATTACTGTCTTGGTTGCTAAATTACTGTCTCAGACAGTAATATTACTGTCCCAGACAGTAATATTACTAATATTATTTTCCCGAACAGTAGTATTACTAATATTACTGTCCCAAACAGTAATATTATTCCATGAAACAGTAATATTACGGTCGGAGACAGTAATATTACAGGTGAAAACATTAATATTACAGTCGAAGACAGCAAAATTACAGGCCAAAACGATAAAATTAATTACTACAATAAAATTACTGTCTAAGATAGTTAAATTACTGTTGGGGACATTAATTTAGCAATCAAGACAGTAATATTAATTAAAATATTTTTTTTAAGAAAAAACAAATTTTCAAAAAAAAAAAGTCAATTAACAGTTAAATTACTGTTGGAGATGGAAATTTAGCACCCAAGATTGTAATATTAATTAAAATAATCTTTTTTAAGAAAAAAAAAAGTCGATTAACAGTTAAATAACTACTGGAAACAATAATTTAGCAGCCAAGGCAGTAATATTAATTAAAATATTTTTTTAAGAAAAAAAAAAGTCAATTAACATTTAAATTATTATCTCCGACAGTTAAATAACTGATAGAGACGGTAATTTAGCAGCCAAGACAGTAATATTAATTAAATATTTTTTTAAGAAAAAGAAAAAAAAATCAACGCCGGAGACCCGGCGGTCAACGGTGGTTGACCTACCGGAAAATAAAAAAGTCAAGACCAGAGACCGGCGGTCTCCGGTGGTGGCGGGTCAAAATTGGTTAATTGGTGACATTGGCTAATTTGATGTGTAAATCATGAAATTGGAGTTGAATTTGGGGTAATTTTAGTATATATAAAAGCGTTTTCGTTATTTGCAAATAAGTTTGAATGAACCGGAAATATTTGAAAAATAAAAAAAATGTATTTCCCATTTTTAATTAAGTGCCTTGTCATGGGCCTCTTTACCATTAACCCATAATTTAATGCAAAATTGATACAAATAATAAACGGGTTATATTTTATCACAAAAATAGTATTTCAAATTTTTTAATGTATTAATTATAAAAGTCTACGTTCCAAAAAAATATTCATTTATTAATTTAAGAAGAGCTCAATTTGTTTTTGTATTACTTTTAAAATGGCCATTTTGTATGAAAATGTTTATGACATGTATTGAATTTTATTTCAAACAATTTATACAGGGGCTAGGGGTGTTTACTCAGTAGGTACATGCCAAATTTCGTTCGGTCTTGGTAAAAAAAAAATTTGAATTTCGGTATTCGATATGGTATACGGTAATGATATCCAGGTATACTATACCGTACCGTATACCGAATATATAATATATATATTTTCTTTATTTTATTTTAAATCTTATAAGGTTATAACAAATTATAAAATACTTATAGATTGATAAAAAAAATTCATTATTTACAAATTAGCCTCTATTGATAATCACCTTTTGTTTTTAGGGCCTTTGAATGTCAAATTCAAAAATTAATTAGTAAATATTTTTTAATACAAGAAAAATATATTTTCGATTTTACCGGTACCAAACCGAAAATTTGAATTAATTCAGTAAAAACTGTACCGAACCGAATAGTTCGGTTCGATAAACAATATAAATTTTGATGTACCGAAATTTCGATTTACTTAAATTCTGGTACGATTCGATACGATTTTATCGAATGAACAGCCCACGTAAGGGCGGTTTGAGAGACCCCTTATAATATTTCCTATTAGAACTCATCAGGAATTATGGGCGGCAAATTGCAATCAGACCCTATGAATCGAACTTAGTGATTAAAAGATCAAACTCACATAGACTTTTTTGTATTTTATTGGAAGAAATAAAAATAACACAAGGGTTCTGTGCAAGTCAAATAAGCAGCCATTCCCAAATTTTTGTTCAAAATGAATTCCAAAATATCTACCATGAATTATTGAATTATTGATTAATATGATGTGATTGTCTTTGATACGAATTGTATGTTTAGTGTTATATGTTTATGATGCTAAATAGTAGATCATCTTGAGTAGTGGAGTAAAACGAGTTGGGAGAGCAGAGTGTGGATCACTGGCTCACGAGCTAGATGGTCCTGAGAGTCCTGCAAATAGAATTCACGTAAACTAAGTCGGGGTTGATCCGGCGGAAACCCCTCCGACGCTCAACTCGTGGAGATTTTGGAGAGAAAATAAACACTTGGATTGCTTTGAATAAATAACGTACATTTTACAAAATGAATTAACTCTTTATTTATACCTTGTCGATTGAGCTGAAGTTTAATTAGTTGGGATTGTCGGGCCCAAACCTTAGTTGAATGTGTTAGAATATAATTGGATTCTAATAAACAATGGATGAATAAAGACTTGTGCAACAAGTCCTTATGTACCGTGAAACACAAAAGGGAAGTCTCCTTGTTTACTTTAATTCTTTAATTTGTCATTAATTGTTTCTTTTATATAATAAACTATCTTATTGATTAAAAAGAGTTATTCTTAACTTAATGACTTGTGTAGAAGTCTTGTGAAAGAAGAATTCTTTCATTCCATATATTTCACACAGACGTGTGAGAATCAAGAGAAGGGATAATTCATTTTTTATTTTTCTTATATTGTCATTAATTGGAATATTATTACTTATATGGGATCTCTCTTTTATTTTAATAATATATTATTAGATATGTATCTTATAAATCTCCTGTACGTATCTAACTTTAATTTGTTTGCTTATACAGGAGTATTTCCCAGGCTATATAAAAAAGAGAAGCAGCAACAGCATACTTCGTGTCTTTTTGGAGAGAAACTGATCTCTCTTTTCTTTGTTGCTGTTGTGTGCTTTTTTGGAGAGAAAAATATTTCTCTTTTCCTTGTTGTTCTTCCGGCGACTTTTTATCGAGAGAAGAGTTAAGAGAAAATATGTTTTTCCTCTCGTTTTTATTGCTCCATTGTGATACGTGATTTTCATAGAAAATATATCGGCTTCAAGGCTTTGTGGTGAAGACACCAAGATTCAAGGATTATCACAAGTTTGCTTCTTCTATACAAAAAGAAGATCGGTTATTCGGGAGAGGGGCTTAAACAGATATCGGGAGGAGATCGATCCGCCGACTGAGGGATTCAGCGTTGAAGGGAGTTCAACAGTGCGGAGCAAATGACGTGCTGCAAATTGAAGATTTATAATTCAGCGTAGTATACAAGAACGGCGTCAACAAAGAGGGAGTCTTTGTATTTTGATTAAAGTCCTACTATTGTATTCGTAAAACTAAAAATTAGTAAATTTCATTAGCAGGTCCCCGTGGATGTAGGGTACAATTGTATCCGAACCACATTAAATTGTGTCTCGTTTATTTCTGTTTTTACGAACTGCTTTACGAACTGTTGCAACACTTCACGCAACAGTAACGAAAAACTGAATCTGACACAAATAATTTATATCTGCACGAAATAAATTATAACAGAATGTGATTCGGCCTCGATAATATTGGTCTTCTATACTGCGCTCGTGGCCCAGTGAATAAATAAATCGTAGGCCCATTGAGCTGCCCAATTAGATATATCAGCTATGTTGTTTCTTAGCAAATGAGCTAACGGCCCTAGTTATAGGACTATTGTGAGCTTAAGGATCAAATATGTTTTAATGTGCATCATGGCTGCTGAGGAGGATGTGACATAACAATAATTTAAAGTATTAAAAGCAACTTTAAGTTTTAAAAGTTTCTCAAATTGCAACAATCGACCATAAGGTTTTAGAACTTAAAATGTATGTATGCATGCATACTTATATATAAAAGTAGGGCACTTTTGTGCAATGTTTGTTGGAGCCTTCTGAGCTTGAGCCTGCACTTAGTGTTTATGATTTTCATTTGAGGGAATTGTAATGGCACAAGCGCTTTAAATTATGTCTCTTGCCCAAACTTCAATACATAACACACACAATATCGATATTGGTTCAGTTCAAGTGGGTTAGCTCGTTATCCATCATGTGCTCGTATCTTGAGTCTCATGAAAGTTTCTAGGGCCAGCCTAAACCCGAAGCCACGGCCTAATAGCACCACTTTAACTAAGGTGAAACCTCCAAGGGTAATTGCGACCACCACCCTACCGTATTGCCACTTTGATTTCATTAAAGTTAAACTCATCATTATCGTCACACTTTAAAGCACTATAACCATAGGGATGGGAGTGGGGGCTCTCCTTATAAATATTTTAGTGATTAATGAGTCATGCATTTACGAGTTGTTCCTATAACATTGAATCTTCTTCATGGGGTCTCCAATTACAAAGGTTGGATTACTCCCGAAGGTGACTCCCTTACGGATTTATGTCCATCCCCTTAATGATTTTTTTACATCCTTATAGGATAGATTTTTAATAGATCAATGATCATTTCTTTTGAAATTTTTAATGTTGATCAATGATTTTTACACCTTTATAGGGTAGATCTTTAGACGATCTTTCGATTTTTTAATGTTGAGAGAATATCATATTTCTCTTCAATTGATACCAATACTTGAGGTTTTTATACGGGTTTCATCTCAACTTCTAGTAGAAGATCCGTCATAACATTTACTTTTCTCAACGACATGATCTTGTAAGATGAAGTTTTTATTTTTGATAAATACCCTCACATTTCAAGAAAACTTCGGGATAAATAATCTTTCAATTTCAAATAAATGGAATTAGCTATGTAAGCAAAATCACAAAAGATAGTGGAAGTTTTGAACTTTAAAATACCCCTTTTAACTTTTCTCCACTATTTTCAAAATTTAGCTTTTAAGGGCAAAAGAGTAAATTTTTTCACCACATTGTTTAGAATAAAAGAAATACTCACTAAAATAAAAGTTATCTCACCACATTATTTTGAATAAAAGAAATACTCACTAAAATAAAAGTTCAATGAATAAATTCTCAAATTAATTTTAACCTATCTCTTTGAGAAAATTCGGCAATGAATAAAGAGATGTATAATAACAATTATGAATTAAAGTAATAGTTTAAAAGCAATTGTCGATTTAGTCTTTCGAACTACCGAAATTCCAATATGATTCGATACATTTTTTACCGAACCGAAAGAACACCCCTAAATGAGATGACCTGAGCCCCATACATCATTTCCTATTATGGTGGCAAAATTTCAAGTGATTTAAACCTCAAACTCAACTTTTTGTATTTTATTGCAAGGAATAAAAATAACACAAGGGTCCTGTTCAAGTCAAATAAGCAGCCATCCCAACTAATTTCTTGAAAAAGAATTCCAAGATATCTACCTACCATGATTTATTGATTAATTTGATGTGATTGTCTTTGGTAGGAAATGTATATTTTAATGGCCACTCCTCAATCAACTATATATTAATCTGCTTTTTAGCAATTAATTAGCTTAATAATTAAACAAAAGTTCTGAATCTTGGCTATAATTCTTTAATCTTTTCTTTATATCTTTTGGTTTCTGCACATCTGCACTGACACTCTCATCAGTCATCACACTTAGTAACATGATCAAGAATGTTTTATTCCTTTTAATTTAATTAATTCCGGTTAGTAAGGTAACTATTTTTCTCTTTTTCTTGCACTACTAATTTATTTATTTATTTTTATTTATTTATTTATTTATATGAATATTTCCATTTAAAGACAGAAGATCGAGTTTCATGAGTTGTAAGAATGGAGGTGAAGAACGAGAAGCTTTTAAGGTATGTGGGTTTCTAGTATTATTCATTTTTCAAGAACTGTATTTAATCGAATTCTTGAAATTAGGTCATTTTTCCATCTAAAGATCGGATTTTTAGTTCGATTTGAGCTTAAAGGAGCTATCTTTTTTCAGTTCTATCACTTCAATTTTATTTTTCTGGGGTTTTATTACATCAAGAAATCTTAACTGTGTTTGTCTTGTGTGTGTGGTGATTGACAAAGGTGATTGATTTTTCCAACAGTTAACATTTATATATTTGGGTTTGTCTGAAATGCACCCAGATTTTCTTCTACTGGGAGGCGCAAGTTAGCACCCACTCCTTTAAATTCCAACACCAAATGCAAGATTATAAATTCCCTCAAATTCGATGATCGAAAACCGTGGCGCAAGCATATACTCGACCCGGGTAGCGAAATCGTGCTGAACTGGAACAGGGTTTTCATAGTCACTTGTCTAATGGCACTATTCATCGACCCGTTGTACTTTTACTTGCCGAGTATAGGACGAAAAGACGGTTCTTGGTGCTCGAAAACGGATTTGAACTTGCGAATCGTCGTCACGTTTTTCCGCACCATCGCGGATATTTTCTACCTATTGCACGTTTTCATTAAATTTAGGACAGCTTACGTTGCACCTAGCTCGCGGGTTTTCGGTAGGGGCGAACTTGTAATGGATCCCGATAAAATTTCCCGAAGATATATAAGATCCGATTTCTTCATCGATTTAGTTGCCACATTACCCCTGCCTCAGGTAATTTTTTTATTTTATTTTCGATTTCTTAAAAATGATTTGTGTTGCATGTGATTCTTGAGTTTTGGTTCGTTATCGGATTTCCTTGTTTACAGATTGTGATTTGGTTCATTATACCGGAGTTAAGAAACCACCGAACGAATCAGAATAACAATGCACTTGCTCTGATTGTACTATTCCAGTATATTCCAAGATTATACCTCATTTTCCCGTTGAGTTCGCAAATTATAAAAGCAACGGGGGTTGTCACGAAAACTGCTTGGGCGGGTGCTGCCTACAATTTAGTTCTCTACATGCTAGCAAGCCATGTACGTAATTTTCTCGTTAGTTTATTACATCGAGTTTATTGCATTTAGCACCCCTGTGTTTACATCATTGTCAAAAAAATCCCCGTGCTATAAATATTAGCACAAAACGCACAACCCCTTAAATGTTACGTTTTTAGGGGGTACTTTGCTAACAAGTCAGAATCATAGAGGCGATTTTGCTAATATTTATAAAATGGGGAGTTTTTCGACAATGAGTGTAAACACAGGGGCACTAAATGCAATAAACTCTTTCTATATCATATTCGTAATTTGTTATTCTCTTGATTGAAAAAAAAGTCTTTTTTTTTTTTTCTCAATTTAATTTTTATGGGATTGTTATTAGGTATTGGGTGCAGCATGGTACGTACTGTCGATCGATCGCTACTTGTCTTGCTTGAAATCGGCATGCAAGAAAGAAGAAATCCCTACGAAATGTTTGCACGAATATTTGAATTGCGGTTTTTCCGGAACTGGACAATACAGTAATTGGATCAACACTACGAATGTGTTCAAAAGCTGTGATCCTAACGAAGATATTACATTCCAATTTGGGATATTCGGAAATGCCGTCGCGAAACAAGTCGTCTCTTCGAGTTTTGTCCGAAAGTACTTCTATTGCCTGTGGTGGGGCCTACAGAACTTAAGGTACATTCTTATATCGAACTATTAGGCCTTGTTTGTGAATGTTGATGGGATTGATAAGATTAATCACGGGCTTTAAACCTAAGCCCCGAACATTTGATACATCTTGATTATATTGTCTATCAAGTCCTATCCTTATTTCCAAAACGAGGGGCATTATAGTAAAACTCAGTCTCTCTTTTTGTGCTGTCAGTTCGTACGGGCAGAATTTGTCGACGAGCACATTTATCGAAGAGACGTCTTTTGCGATTCTCATCGCAATCTTGGGTCTTGTTTTGTTTGCACATCTTATTGGAAATATGCAGGTAAATATTGCATTTTTTAGGGTAAATTACAACCACACCCTGAGGTATGATCAATTTACGAAAAAACCCCTCTTGTTTGGATAATTACATCTACCCATCAACTATGATTTTTTTCTTACACCTCCACCCTTATAGTGTCAAATTCAACATAATCATCTAGATTTCGTTGAATGTGCTCTAGATTGTACTCGTTTTGTGTCACAAAAATACAGTTTCTGATGCACTACAATCTGATATATACAAGCCAAAAAACACATCTTATGATCATCTTGCTTCAAAATGTGGAGTTCGAAAGGGATAAAACGGGTACAAAAGTGATAATATTCCATATAATCTCGAAGATTCCACTAAATTTGAAACCGCAAGGGTGGACGTGTAAGAATATTTATAGTTGAGGGGTGGTTGTAATTACCCAAACAGGAGGGGGGTTTTCGTAATTTGACCATACCTCAGGGGGTTGGTCGTAATTTACCCTTTTATATATAATATATATACTATACTGTTTTGTACAATAATTATGTGATTTAATCCCGTATATATTCTTTTCCGCGTAGACATACTTGCAGTCACTAACGATGAGACTTGAGGAATGGAGACTCAAACGAAGAGACACGGAGGAGTGGATGAGGCACCGTCAACTTCCGGAAGATTTGAGAACACGCGTTAGGCGTTTTGTTCAATATAAATGGCTCGCAACTCGAGGTGTAAACGAAGAAGCTATTTTGAATGGTTTGCCTGCCGATCTAAGTCGTGATATTCAACGCCACCTTTGCTTGGACCTTGTCCGACGAGTATGATTCTCCGATTCCCCCTCTTAAATTTAAATGCTATGACAAGTTATATTATATTATAATTTTATTACATTTGTTACCTCTGTGTTATATCGAATTGCTAAAAAACTCCCCTTGTTATCAGTATTAGCAAAAAAAACCCTACCCCCGAAATTTTTTTGAGGATTTTTTTGTGACAAAATCAGAAACTAGGAAAAAGAGAAAAAGAAAAGAATTATTTTTTAGAGATTTTTTTGCATTAATTTGGATTTTAGGTGGGCTAATTAATAAAAATTGGGGTTTTTTTCGTGTAATTTTGATTTTGGGTGGGCTAAAGAATTAAAATTGGGGCTTTTTTTTGCATTAATTTGAATTTTGGGTGAGTTAATTAACAAAATTTGGAGGGCTAAATAGATATATAGGTATAATTTAGGGGAAAATTTATCGATTTAATCATTTAGGGTGGTCGATTCGCCCTTGGTACGGTATATGTATATATAATTATATATATATGTATATATAATTATATATATATGTATATATATATATATATATATATATATATATATATATATATATGTCAGTTGGAGAATTCTCCAGTTTGTACCTCTTTTTTATCCTACTTTTTTTGTCAGGTCCCGTTTTTCTCGCAAATGGACGACCAATTACTCGACGCAATATGCGAGCGTCTCGTTTCTACACTGAGCACCGAGGGGACCTATATCGTGCGCGAGGGCGACCCCATAACGGAGATGCTCTTCGTGATCCGAGGCCGTCTTGAGAGCTCCACCACAAACGGTGGTCGAACGGGCTTCTTCAACTCCATAACCCTAAGGCCCGGAGATTTCTGCGGGGAGGAGCTACTCGCGTGGGCCCTCCTCCCCAAATCGGCCCTCAATTTCCCATCGTCAACAAGGACCGTCGTAGCCCTCGGCGAAGTCGAAGCTTTCGCACTGCGGGCCGAAGATCTCAAGTTCGTGGCCAACCAATTTAGGCGGCTCCATAGCAAAAAACTGCAGCACACGTTTCGATTCTACTCCCACCATTGGAGGACGTGGGCCGCTTGCTTTGTACAAGCCGCGTGGCGGAGGTACAAGAGGAGAAAGATGGCTAGGGATCTCGCGAGAATCGAGTCGTATGCCGAGGAGGGAACTACGGTTGCCCCCTCGACGGTGAAAGCGGATTTAGGGGTTGCGATCTTGGCTTCGAGATTTGCAACGAATACGAGAAGGGGCATTCAGAAGATTAAAGATGTGGGCTTGCCGAAACTTCCGAAGCCCGAGGAGCCCGATTTTTCGATCGAGCCCGATGATTAGTTTATCAAGAAAAAAAAAGTAGTATGGTCTTTAGTAAGATGGATGCATATAAGACCATAGACATTTTGTATAATTAAGTAGTTTGGTTTGCCATATTTACTAGTGTTTAAGATTAGCATGTGTTCCATATGGTGGAACTGAGCCCTCTGGTTAAGTTTTAGTTGCTACTTTTTGAGTTCTTATTTGGCAAGTGTACAAAGATTATTGCCCAATCTAACAGTGACAAGTGTCTTTTGTTTACTTGTTATTCAAATAACTTGACTGGAAAATTTAGAAAAGATTATTGTATAATGGGAAAATTAGCTGGAAGTCCCTAAAAATAATTCTCTATAGCTACGAGTACAGATGAATTTTGTTTTTTGTGCTAAGAGTTCTTGTGTGCTTTCGGCGCTCTGGATCTAACGCTAGGTCTGGAGTATCTCTAACGGAATTGTGTAGGAGAACTAACAGTAACAGCGACATAGCTTAGTATATTAAAAACCAATAAAATAAACTGAACAAAAAAGTAAAATATGAGTAGATGTATCCCAGAACATATAAACAACTTACATAGACAACTTCGAAAACTTATTTACAAAGTTTAATTACATTAACGAGCAAAAGTTTAGAGAAAAAAACATGTTTTTCATGTAATTTTACTATGAAGTTAGACAGCTAAAACAACTTATTTGTATAGCTTAATAACAGAACACAGAGTTTAGCGGAAAACCTTCTCGTCTGCTTCTCATTCCTTCACCGATTAATATACAATCAAATATTTACCTAATTAGGCAAATATTCACACGCCTAAATATATGCTATAGTCAACATAAGAATAATTACCATCTCAAGAATATTGACTACCTAAAATATAATATTTACATAATATTCACAATACTTAATTACACAACTCAATTAAAATAAGCTACAGAAAAGAAAAAAAAACTTAAATCTCAAGTGCGTACATCACCACCAATATTACTATCACCATCAACAAACAATTCTTCTGACTTTTGGGTTACAACGAAGGCGAATGAGTGTAATGTAGGCGTGATTATGTGGTGTTTGTTTGTGTGTGGTTGTGTGGCAAAACTTCGATAATAGTAGTGTCAGAGAGCGGGATTATCCTAATTTAAAAGAGTAATAACTTTTCAAAAAAAAAATTTAAAAGAGTATCAGTGTCCAAGGATTTTTAGCAAATTGCCCCTTCATTTTGTTTACAAAAATACACACACTTGTGTTAGTCTATCTATATATAAACGGTAATCATGTAACCACACACAAATACACTTCACCAAATGTGTCATATAATTGACCACAGATGAGTTGACTTTACCACTATTTAGTGATTTTTTTTTTTTAATGTATATTTTCAACAATTACAGAAGTTTATTAATGAAGCAAAAAAAATATCTCAAAATTATAGCAAAATTAGAAGCTATATTCAAACAGACCTTCCGAACAAAAACTGCAAAATTTACAAAAGAACCATCACCATCTTAAATCAAATGTTGTATGTATCAATTCATTACAGGTGTTGTTATGTGCAATTTCTGTTCAATATTTGTCGGAGTCGTAAAACTCAATCGTCTTGTATTTCTGTGAAATAATCTCTGCCTGAACTTTTCTAGCAGTATCAGTTGCACAACCGACGAGAATTAGAACCGAAGTACCCGCAAACCCCCTAAAAGCCGTCAGGTGCGTTGCCTGTTCGATGACAGCTGGACCAGCTGCAAGAATCGCCAGAAAGACCGAACCCAGTACCGATATCCGACTCAGAACCTACCGTAAATCAAGAAAACACAACCACACATTAATACTATTTATTTATTCCGTGAAAAAAAAAAATAATATATATGTTCATCAAGAATACGAAATTATTTTTTTACCGTTTTGATATATTGGGCGGTACTTTTTCCGGGCCGGACAAGCGGGATCGACGCACCTTGCCTCTTCAACTGTTCGCTGACATCATCGGGATCCAGTTGCAGAAACGTGTAGTAGTAATTGAAGAAGGCTATCATCAGAATGTTCGTTGGCAAGTATAGTGAACCTGAAATTTATTTATTTATTTATTGTCTAACCTATTTAATGAACCTAATTTAAAAACATTTACACACACATAATATATACAGTTAAACCTCTATAAATTAATAAATTCTATTAATTTAGCGAATTATTAAATTATCGAGTTAATAATTTAACATGTTTTCACCAAGTCGGGACGGAGAGAAACTATTATTTAATCGAGGTTCTACTGTGTATATATATATATATTTATATATATTATTATTATTTTTTTATCGTACCCCCGGGATTTAAACCTACAGCAGCCTTCTTTAGGAAACTGATGCCGGTAAATCGGGCAAGAGTTCCTGGAAGAGCCAATGATGAAGTAGAGAAGATGATTGGCATCACCCCAGAACTATTAACCTGTTAAATTTATATATAAAAAAAATATTAAATTAAATAAACAAAAAATCTTAATATATAATAAAAACGTAGCGAGTGAAAATACTACAGTAAAAAAAAAAAAAAAAGAGGGGGTAATTACTTACCTTAAACGGCAAGTAAGCGGATTTCTGAAGCCCCCCGCCTCCACCGGTATATCTCGAGGCATAATTAAGTGGTATTTTCCTCTCTGCTTCCTAAAATAGTATAAATTCATTACAGTAGTATTAGGCCTCGTTTGGTTATCAAGATAAGACTTTTGAAATTTAATGAGAACCGAATTGTATAAGGCCTTGTTTGGTTTCTAAAATAATATTATATAATTTTACGAAAACCCGATTATAGTGTTCCAATAATTAATCTCACAATTAGCCAAGATTAGAGCTGTTTTTTCCACAATCACTGAACGGCCCGAAAAGCTAGGCCTCGTTTGGTTATCAAGATAAGACTATGCAATTTTATGAGAACCGAATTGTATAAGGCCTTGTTTGGTTTCTAAAATAATATTAAATAATTTTATGAAAACCCAATAATAGTGTTCCAATAATTAATCTCACAATTAGCCAAGATTAGAGCCATTTTTTCTACAATCACTGAACGGCCCGAAAAATTAGGCCTCGTTTGGTTATCAAGATAAGATTAGCCAAGATAAGACCCGATTGTATAAATTGGAATAGCGGAGTTCAAATACAAACTCCTCATAATTGCCAACCGAAAAGTTATTGTACTAACCAAACATCAAACAAGACCTAATTATTTAATCAATCATGGATTACCTTACGAACCAAACGAGGCCTTGGAAAAAAGTAAATCACTCACCTGAACGTATACAATGCTAAGAACGAGCAAGAAGAAGGAAACAGCTATGCCGCCAAGTCCGACATAATTGCCGTCTCCGAATGCTTGAGAAACTGTCCGTCCGACCGAAGCTGGAAGATACGATATTATATTCGTGAAAATCAAAAGCGAGGTACCGTTTCCGATTTTTAAATCGGTAATTCTTTCTCCAATGTAAGTTGTGAAAACCGAGCCGAGTGTCAACATTATAATCGAAGAGATAGCCCACTCAGTGCTGAAATCGTTCACGTAAGGACGAAGAAACAATACTTGGCCGATCGCCTGCAACGAAGAAAAAATCTTATACGAATCAGCTATCGTTTATTTAGGCTTTGTTTGGTTCATGGATGTTGAAATGTGGAAAATGAGAATAGCCCCGTTTTCGTTGATCCAAACAGAGCCTTACCTGCACAACGGCAAATCCAACCGAAGCATAGCGAGTATACTGCAATACTTTCTTTCTCCCAGCCTCGCCTTCTCGTTTTTGAAGTTCTTGCAACTTTGGATATATTTGAGTAAGAAGCTGAAAAACGATTTGCGCATTGATAAACGGAACTATACCAAGAGAGCCTATCCCAAGTCGACCAATACCGCCACCGGAAAACGAATCCAAAGTACCCAATAAGCTGTTTGAATCCAAATTACCCACAAAAGCCTCTCTATTTACACCGCCAAGTGGTATATATATTCCAAGACGAGAGAGTGCTAAAAATCCCAAAAGCTTGAGGAATTTTCCGGGAAGTGGGCCCTTGAAAAAATCCCCGAAATCGATGCTCGTGTCTTCTATTGCAGCTGGAAAATTTTTAGAGAATTTCCTAATCGAGGGTTAAGGGCAGTAAGGTAAAAAAAAAGTTGTCGAAAGTGTTTTGTAGTGAATAAAAGCGCTCGTGTGTATATAAATAAACCTGCGGCTCCTCGTGTTGATGAGGATTTGTCTTTTCTTGTGCCGGAGGTACTGTTTAGTGTTTCGGAAAATATTTGTAGAACACTTTCCCATGCAGTTTTTAAATCGGATAGTCCGTCTGGATTTATTCCGAGCGGGTCAAATACGGAGGTTTCGCGGCTACGGAAAAATAAAATTCAATCAAGAAAGTCAATTTGTGTTAAAAATTAACTAAGTTAGGAACGAAAAACAATGACTTGAAATAAAAAAATTGAAGCATAAGCATTAAAGAGAAACACGATTATCCGGGTTTTTTTTTTCCTGGTTCATAATGAAAGTATTTTTCACAAACAAATTACTAATGAAAGAGAGAGAGTAGTTCTGATCGAAGAATAACGTTAGATGACAACTACAGCAAATATTTTCTAATTGGTTTGAACGAAAACAAAATAAATCCACGATATCAAGCATCGTTTTTCCCAAGATTTTTCTCTTCGACTACAGCCTTGTTCAAATTCTAAGTCGAAGCACAAATTGATGTTCGATGGTTTCATAACCATGTCTAAAATTTACCGTATGAGTTTTATAGTGCAAAAAATAATAATCACTTGACAGAAATTATGCAACAAAAAATCTTCAACCATACCTAATGTCGTAAAAACTAAAAAATAAAACTAACGAAATGCAAGAATCATGTTTCCGGAAACTTCAGCTTCTTAACGTTTCCGTGTTTCGGACACATTTTCGTGTCAGACACTCGAGGACACCTACCAGACACCTTGCGATTTCTAAAAAGTTAGAAACATGTTTGAATATCAGATTTTTCAAATATTTTTGCTGCTTCCCTAATTATTTACACGATTTAATGATCAATTGCAAATTGATAGTCAAATTATTTTGAATATGTTTGTCTGAAAATATATAAAAATAAATACTTACATTTATATAGCATATTTATAAATATACCCCTATAAAATATTTCACACGTTTCCCCCAATCTCCCGTATTCCTATTTTCGGAATATTCTGTTTCCGCATTTCCATGTATCACCATTTTCGTGTCCGTGCTACATAGCCTCTATCTCTTTCGACTTACTAAACACCCAGTAAGTAAAACCTATGTCTAAAGATATGTAGTACTTAAGTATGCTCCTATAATTCAGAAGAATCTATATAACTTTGTGAATTGCTCACTTCAATTAACCAACCAAATCGAGTGATTAAAGACATCAAATTACTTAAAGCTTAGGATTTTCCATTCATTATTTGAAAATGCGCATAAAAATTGAACCATACAGCAATAATTCAAAATAAAAATTGAAACTTTCAAGAAAATGGATGAAAAATAAAGAAACCCTTTACAGAAAACCTCGAACAATCGAAACAATAAGACAATTGGGAAATTCATGGGTTTTATTACCTCGGTTTGCCGGCGGTGGTGGCGGTGGCGGCGGCGGCGTTGTTTCTGTGGACGGTGAGAGTGGCTCTGCAGATAGAGCTGCGGTGGTTTCTGACGACATAGTTACGAGGAGGTTTGTCGGAAAAAGAACGGTTTTTTGAGAGGGAAGTGTGTGAGAGAGAAGCGGTGGAGCATAGAGAAGAAGAAATTTGCCTCACTGTTATCAACATTATCCAAGAACTCCCAACACACACACACTACACACAGTGGAAGGTTTTTTAGAAAAAAAACTGGGAGTGATTTAAGGCCGCGTTTGGATGGATTTGTAAGCTACTATTTTTTTAATTTTTTTTTTTTTTTTTGTGTCTCTCGTGTTGCTTCCCCTTGCAATAACGAAATTTTTGGGAAATCAAGATTGGATTTTTATTTTCTCACAAAAAAAAAGAAAAGAAAAAGAAAGATTGGATTTTTATTTGTGTTTTTTTAGAATTAAAAGCCCATTGACAAGGAAAGATATGGGCTGAATGAAACAAAATGAACCCTAAGTCAGAAAAAAGCCCAAATAGATATTGCCTTTCACATGTGGAATTTAAGACATCATTATTTTTATTATTGAAATAATTATATTTATAATTTTTTTATTTTTGGGAAATGAAGGAATTTGCAGCCAAACATATAAGGAAATTCGAGTTTTGGTTAATTAACATAGATCACTTGCTTCAACTGTTAGGCTATATCTTGCGGGACTATATTTATAATTTTCATATCTATGGATACTCGTTTACTATTGTTTAATGACCACATCAATCAAAAGCTTAGGTTAGTGAAATGTATCATTTAATATTAATATTTTCAATCTGCCCTCTCAAGTTCAGCGAATTACATTTGAAGTATTGCACTTGAAATATTTGAAATGGGTAGCGTTGGGATTCAAACTCATGATCTTTTTATTTGACATGTCTCTGGTACCATGTTGAATGATCATCTCAATTAAAGACTTAAATTGTTAGTGAAATATATCATTTAATATTAATATTTTCAATAACTATATGTATGAATAGAAAATGTAATAGAGTATAAATGATTAACTTACCAATTATAACATAATCATATATCAAACTTATTCTAAATACAAAATTTGATTATTAGTACATAGATCATCTTCAAATTTTAGACAACATAAATGAATCCAATATTCGCAAATAACTAGCAAATTGGACTTTTTTGTCATCTCATTAAAATGTTATGGGGTGAACTCAAATTTTAGTAAACGTTGAAGGACTAAAAATGAAAGTAGGGGAGCATAGGTGGTTGAGATAGCAATTTGTCTTTATTACAAAAAGGCGGATGTGACTGCTGCCCGGGGCAGCTAATATAAAGTTGTAAAGGCGATCCAGGGCATCCTGCCTTCTTTACTATTCATGCCCCACCTTTTCTGCTTTCTGACAAAAACAACCCTATAATTTCTTTTTCCATCATTAAAACCCAGAACCATACCTATCTTTTCATGTCTGTGTATGTAATGTTATACACACACATTTGTGTGTAACAGTGTTGTTTGTGAGGCTATAACGCTTATCCATTTATTTTCAATTTTGTTTCTTAGAGGTAATTTTAGCCATGTTTAACGTGATTATTTACTATTAGATTTTGTAAAATAATAAAATGATATATTTCACGATCTAATTTAATTGACGGTTAATATTTTCTTCGATGAATTTGAAATATGATCTTTCACTTGAGCATTGCAGTACTCGAGTAATTAGAATTCATTTGCCAACGCCTGTTAGATCGAACTTGTGACATATAATTACTCAAGTGTGAATTATATTTCTTATACGGTTTACGAACTATTATATTACACGTAAGAAAGCGTTTGCCTAGTACATTTTAAGTAGTTGTGTGTTTCCTTGTTAATTACAACACATACAAATAATAGAACTGAATTCAAAAGTGCACTAAATAAACTCTACTCGTGCAATATAATTGTCTCGCATACTGCACGAGAGATATAAATCACACCGGACTACTTATGCGCAACGAATTTTACCTAGAAAATACGAAAAAATAAATTCGAACTCGAGTAAATAGACAGTACAACACTCTCTTATCGATGCCAAATTCGGTCACGTAAATTCAGTTTAATTTCATGTATGTGTGAAAGAGAGGTTTTTTTCGTACATATCATTCACAACAACCTTTTAGTTTCTTCTTTGAAAAAGGGAAAAAAAAAAGTTGTTGACAATTTTTGTTTGACTAAATAAAAAACGCGTGCTTTTAAAATTTTAAAATTCAAGATGAAGTATCACGAGAAACTACAAATAAAATAAGATTAATATTTCAAAGTCCACGAACTTTGGCATGTACGCGGTATTATTAATGCCACAAAAATTATGATTAATGGACCAACTTTGAAATTTCCTGGCACTTTTATAAATTTACAACGCGTTGTCTTAATAATAATAATAATAATAATAATAATAATAATAGAATTTGACAAATTTGACATATGTATTATTCCAAGCTATAGTCGACTACAAATTAAACTGCATATTTTACTATATATTACTATAGTTACATGTAGTAACATATGCATGCGATTGTGTATTGTTCGATATGTATTTGTTGGTTACGAGCTGATTTATAATATAAGTATTTTGTATTGTAATTTTTATTATTAGTGTGGATGAATTTTTCTTTGAATATAATCAGGTGTATAGGTGTATGTAGATAATTGGCCGACCATAACTGTTGGGTAAAAAAGAAGAACACTAGTACGAATGACCATAGTCGACTATAGTTACTTGTCGTCAATTTCAGTACAATAAACATACCAAAAAAATCATTTTTTTTTGAAAGAAGGATTATTTTCTTTTTTTATCACATGAGCACATAAAGTAAAATCCAGTTCTAATTATTTAATCACATGAATTCAATTTATGAGATTGAAAGAGTGTTTATTTTTGGCCCAAAATGTAACACACAATGAGAAGAAATAACAAATGTGTCAACCTCATCGCCGCAATTGAAAAGGTATACACTTAATACTTGGTCCAAACAACTTGTTGTGGGTGGCAATAATACTTTTTTATATATAAACATATAAATAAATTAATTGGGACAAATGTGAAAGGAAAACTATTAAGTAGGGGGGTAATAATAAATGAGAACACATGCATGGCTTGAGGGGAATTGACAATTTGTTATAAGCCACGAATGCAACATTTTTGTCTTTGTTGGTTGATTTAATTAATTGCCTTTTCATTTATTTATTTAAGGGTAATTTACACCTACACCCCTAATGTATGCGAAAATAACTTTAAGGTTACTGCAATATCAGTAATTACAATCACCTCCTAAAACAGAGCTAGGGGTGATATTAGACACGGCCACGGGCCGGTTTTGGGCCCGGAACCGGCCCGAACCGGCCCGTTGACGGCCCAAACCGGCCCGTTGA
Source organism: Erythranthe guttata (assembly GCF_056151865.1). Classification (NCBI taxonomy): domain Eukaryota; kingdom Viridiplantae; phylum Streptophyta; class Magnoliopsida; order Lamiales; family Phrymaceae; genus Erythranthe; species Erythranthe guttata. The sequence continues at coordinate 17,334,480 of NC_142542.1, forward strand.
CCAAGTGAACCGGCCCGTCCCACCCGGGACGGGCCCGGTTCTGAAAAATGATGAACCGTGAACCGCCGGGCCGGCCCGGCGGTTCACCCGGACTTTAAAAAAAAAAAAAAAAAAAAAATTCAAAAAAATTCAAAAAAAGTGAATAACGGCCGGTTGAACCGGCCCGAACCGGCCCGGTGAACCGGCCCGGGTGAACCGGCCGTTATTCACTTTTTTTTGAATTTTTTTTCACCCCCAATTTTTCCTATAAATACCCTCACACACCAATTTTGCTTTTTTTTGAATTTTTTTTGCCCCCAACCCCCCCAATTTTTCCTATAAATACCCTCACACCCCAATTTTTCCTATAATTTACTTATTCATCAAATATTTCAAACTTGTGCTTCTAAATTGACTTTTCATTTATTTCCTTTTCCTTTATCTATTTAAAAGTATTTCTTTTAATTTACTTATTCATTAAATATTTCAAAAAAAAAAAAATTCAAAATTTTCGGGCCGACCCGGAACCGGCCCGGATAGGCCCGTGAAGCGGCCCGACCCGGCCCGGTGAACCGTGCACGCCACGGGCCGGTTCCGGTTCCGGAAAATGTGAACCGTGAACCGGTCCGAACCGGCCCGGAACCGGCCCGAACCGGCCCGTGGCCGTGTCTAGGTGATATGGTTCTTCTAGTATTTTTTAAATTATTATTATTTTATATAAGATTTATAAATTTTCATCTATGGTAGTCTGAACGGCCCCGCGCGAAACAAATTTAGCGCATATCGCTCCCCAGGGCATAAAATATTGGCTCCGATAATTGTTTCAAGGGTGTGGCTGTAAATTACCTATACTACATAGACTTTAAATCATTTTAGCATATCTCAGAGGGTGCAAATGTAATTTATTCATTTAATTTAATTATATAATTGTAGTTGTGTCCACATTCAAAGAAGATGTCTCTTTTTTGGAAAGCCCTCTTTTTCATGCATTGATTGTTGGGAGTTGGGTTTTTTGTGACTTCATTTTAATTATTATTTTAATTTTTTATTTTGTGTGGCTCTTGAAATAGCCAATGGCTCTTAAACAATTTTTTTTTCTTTTTTTCTTTTTTGTCTCTTGGCTAATTAAATATATATATTAATTCATGTACTATGTCGGCCTGAATTTATCACGAAAACCAGAAAATCAAGAAGCTGATTAAATACTTGTTGGTTGTCAAAATGGCTAAAAATAGATTTTCTTTTTAATTAATTAATTAATTAATTAATTAATTAATTAATTAACTAATATTTATTAAATTATTTGCGTCTGTGATTCATCTTTCTGTTATTTGGTTGATTCTTAGTATCATGGCCAAAAGGGAACCACAAAAACACTTTTCATAAGTGTATAAAATATGAATAATCAGAATCTTTGTTACGCAATTATATATATAAATATATATAAGTCACGTTAGAGAGATCGAATAATGAGATTTTGGTGACGTCACTACTGTAATATAAAGTCATGAATTTAATTAGGAGAATCTTTATTTTAATTTAATCCCTAATTAACTCAATAAATGAGCATATCAAAGTCAAGTCAAACCTTAATTCGAACATATATATACAATCTTTATCTTTCATACTTCAATTTTTTTAATTTTTTATGAATATTTACATAAATAAATAATATAAATGTTAAGATGAGTATAGTGTCACGTCAGAGTAACACAGAAGAAGATGATACCCAAAATTAAGACTGGGCACGTGCGACCCACGTGAAGTTATAAATATTTGATATCGAAGCTTCACCTTTTCATTTATACCTTCAATATAATAGTGATCGTCACATTATTTAATTAATTAATTGAGGTGGTTCAAAAGCTGTAATTTAAAGAGAGCTGGAACAATGATTTGCTTCAATATTAAGAACATCAATTTGTCTATTTTTATATGTAAACATTAACTCTATTGGCATATGCAATAACTTATAAACCAAGCGAAAAATATAAAAACACAAGTAGACATAAGCCGTGAGAAACTCGACCTGTAAACTGTTGACAAGGATTTTGGGCTCGAGTCGTTTGACTTTTACTGTCTATTACTCCATTAAATAAGTCACTGTTACAGGGGAAGTGGAAGTGCGTTAAATTTTTTTTATTAGTTATTATTAAATATGAACACAGTTCATGAACCGTTGGTTCACTCGTTAGAAACGACAATTCACGGTTTAAAGTAGTATCCTGTGTAATAATTAATTTATTAAAATTGACTTCGAAATCAAATATATATATATATATATATATTGGAAAAAATAAAATGTCCATGTTCGATGGACAAAAGCAGCAACTTTTGACATTGGGGGCATAATGACAAGATTTGGTTGACGCATTAGATCTACACCTGATAATTTACACTGGGTGATGAACAGTAAATCTACACATAATCACACACACCCACATGTATGTGTGCTTACTAAATAGTTATTTAATTAAATGTATGATTCAAATTCACTCGGTGTAAATAATCAGGCGTAACATCTGACTCTCCCAATCAATGTGGCGAATATATAAGTCAACTATCTTATTCAAATTTCATCTACTAGGGAAAAACACTATGCGGAGTTGCATGGTTCTCATTTTAATAAGTGTAACTGTAATTATATGATCATAAATATAAAACAACGGATCCACTTGAAATCGAGGGGTGAAATGGTAAAAGATGCTATTATTTAGTATTTATTTATTTATTTTTCTTTTTCAACGTCGGTATTGTGTTGTTTCGAGCGCCAATTATTTTTAGGGCATATTACAAATAAGCCCATCAGTGGGAACTTATTCATAAAGAGATCCAGACAATATTCTCCTTTACCAATAAGTCCACACATGGTCCAGATTTATGTAAAGGACTAAAATAACCCCTCTTACTTTAATATGCTCCAATTTCATCCTTAACTTACTTTAACTTCAATTTGACCCCAACTTTCACAAATTATTCAATTTTGACCCAAAACTTTTTTTTTTTCACAAATTTTTTTTTTTCAAAAACTTTTTTTTCCCGCCGGATTCCGGCGTTGACTTTTTATTTTTTTTTTATTTTTTTTTTTTATTTTTTTTTTCCCTTCCGGATTTTTTTTCCGGATTCCGGCGTTGACTTTTTTTTTTTTTTTTTTTTTTTTTTTTTTTTTTTTTTTCTGTAACTTTTTTTTCCGTTTAAACAGCAATATTGCTGTGAATGACAGTAATATTAACTATATTACTGTTAAACACAGTAAAATTAACTAAACTATAGTTTAACACATTGATATTGCTATATTAATCTCTAGCACATTAATATTAACACAACAAAATTCATTATTATTGTATAATAAAGTAATATTACTATGTTGTCCGTTCAACAAATGTAAACAAAATAAAAAAAACCAAAAGAATTAATATTACTGTGAGTGACAGTAATATTACTATAGCAACAGTAATATTACAATAGTAGACAGTAATATTATTACGTTACTTCGTGAATAACTCGAACAAAACAAACACCCCAAAAAAATAATAATATTGATGTTGTTGACAGTAATATTATTGTGTTTACAGTTATTTTACTGTCAACGACAGTAATATAATTACGTTGACTTGTCAACAAATCAAAAAAAATAAAAAAAAATAATAATAAATAAAAAAATATAATATTGCATTAATTTACTGTCAACGGCAGCACAATTACATAAATGTAATGTCAACGGCAGTACAATTACGTTAATTAACTATCATTGACAGTATAATTACGCTAAATTACTGTCAGTGACAGCACAATTACGGTCAACGTGTAGCGGCGGGCGTGGAAAAACAAAACAAACCAAACAAAAAAAAAAAAACTTAAAAAAACACTAAAGAAAGAGACCGCCGGAAACCGGCGAAAAAATCCGGAAGAAAAGAAAAGAAAAAAAAAAAAGAAAAAGGAAAAAAAAAAAAGAAAAAAAAGTCAACGCCGGAGACCGGCGTTGACCGCCGGTCAACGCCGGAATCCGGAAAAAAAATCCGGAAGAAAAAAAAAAAAAAAAAAAAAAAAAGTTTAAAAAGTCAACGCCGGAATCCGGCGGCAAAAAAAAGTTTTTTGAAAAAAAAAAAAATTTTGGGTCAAAATTTAATAATTTGTGAAATTTGGGGTCAAATTGAGATTAAATTAAGTTAAGGATGAAATTGGAGCATATTAAATTATACTCCAAAAAAAAGTCAAAATTGAATTTTTGTGGTCAAAATTGAACTTTTATGGACAAAATTGATTAATTTGGATTACAATTAAGAATTGGGTATAAATGATTGAGGGTAATATTGGGATATACATGAATGTTTCCTTTAGTTATAATAAATATTAAAGGGATGGGCTTATTGGTGAAAGAGATATGTCCCCTATACCTAGAATAATAAACATGCTTGGTTCTGAATTTTCGTCGTTTGGATCACTAGTTGAGGAATGTTGTTTTGTTGCGAGTACCTTTAACTCGTGTAATTTTATGTTTATCAAGCGTGCAGGCAACTCTTTAGCTCATTCTATTGCTAAAATTCCTTGTATCGACTATTTGGAGGGCTTCAACCTTCCTATGAATTTGACGGATGTCGTCTAATAATATGTCTTTTATCTCAAAAAAAATAAACATGCTTGGTTGGAGACTTTTGCATAAAAATCCCTTATTTTTAATTTCTATTAAATCTTCCCGGGGAACGCGACACGTTGCACATGCAAAAACGTGATTTCCGCAGAGCTTCTTCACCAAAACGACGTCACCTGGGCCCCACTTTTTTCACCAATACTATCATCAATCCAAAAAGTTCATTTTTGACCGTCAATCAGTACGACGACCGCCTCTTGACCACCCCCTGCGCGTCTTTTACAGTCGCTGGTCCTAATGACCATAATACCCCTCATAAACAAAAAAAAAAAACAAATAAATAATTTAATAAATTTAAATTAATTAATATGTAAACCACAAAAATAAATAAATTAAACAATGCCCTCAATTTTATTCATCGCATTTAGAGCAACTCCAATGGCGGAATCAAATGGAGTATTAAATGATAAAACTTCCATTTTGATTCCCAAAACTCAAAATTTCTTCTCAAAAGAAAGCACCAAAGGGGTAGTTTTTTTGATACTTCATCTCCTAGAGGTGCAAAAATGCACCAAAAAATACCAAGTATCAAATATTCCTAAAAATTAGGAACTGCAATTTCAAGGTAAAAAGAAAAAAAATTCTAACAACTTCCTATGGAATAGGGACCAAATATATCTATTAATTTATGTTTAATACATTTTTTTAAATAAAATTATTTATTTGGTGCCTACGAGTTGGAGCATATAAGTTTTTTCGAAGTATCAAAGTATTATTTCAAGCATCAATTAATAATTTAGATGTCTCATTTTAATATCTACCATTGGAGTTGCTCTTATTCCCCAGTATTAACAACAATTGATACCAACACATTATTAATACCATAAAATAAATAAATAAACTAGTAATAAATATCAAAATTATACACTTTAAAAAAAAAATAGAAAAAAAGTGAATGCTGTTGAAGATTCGTTAACCTGTCAACATCTCACTCACTCTCAACGATTGTACTCCTTTCATCTATCTCTTTAAATTTCCCAACACCCCCCCTTTCTATAATATTTACACAAACACCCTCACAAAAACAAAAAAATATCATTTTCACCCCTTAACAACAAACTCTTTAGTCTTTACACCAATATACTACTAGGCAACCAATCTTCACCACCCGTGCTCTTCCCCCGGTCACTCGAATCCGACTCCACCACCAACCGAACCACCGATTTGCTCCGATCGCCGCATAAAGGTAACCGCTTCTTCAATTGATCGAAAGCGGGCCCCACAACATTCTCCATCCATTCCTCGAGACTCGTCCGGTCGTGCCACAAACCTCCCAAAATCTTCTTCACCACATCATCCCCAACCTCAATCGGCAAATCCTCGTCCACGACCATCGAGAATTTCACCGATATAGTTTTCTTGATCTCCCTCCGAACAAACCCCGAGTCCACCGGCTTGAACACTATCGACTCGTCCACATTGCTCGCCAGCTCGTGCGGCACCGACGTAATCGAGAAGTTCCGGTCAACCGCAAAATCCATCTCGTCATCCTCGTAATCATTGGTGAGATCGCTCGAATTCACCGACGATCCATCGGCCGAAAGATTGAGATCCAACGACAAACCGGGCCCCGCTTCCTTCCTCGCCCGCCTCGCGGGCCCATTTTCTTCCGCCAACAACCAATTTGCCCTCCGTTTCGCCGCCGTTTTTTCTCTCACTATAAGTCCCAATTGCCAACTCCCGCCCGCGACAGACGCGAGCTTATCCTCGTCCAAGAACCGATCGCTTCTAGAAGCTTCCGGATCAACGGTGGACCAATCCCCCGTGACGACGAACACCGCATTCCCTAAACCCACCTCACGCCCGTGCGAATCGGTAATCCTCCCACGCTCGATCGCCCGCCTTATGCTACCGCGCACAAGCGCGTCCGCCTCGTCAATATCTTCAAGCACGATCACTAAAAACGGGTTTCTCCGAACCGCCTCCGCAATTCTATCAACGGCCGTTTTACCTCGAAAACTCATATCCAATTCTTCATCGTCCCGTTTTTTTCTACCGAGGCATATCGTCACGGGGCGGCCCCCACATATTTGCTCCGCTAAAACCGAGGCCATCTTCTTCTTGCCCACCCTATCGGGTCCCGTGAAAAGCAACCACACATCACCCCTCGACCCGCCCCCACGTTTTTTCCCGTTGCCCAATCTGCACCGCGTGATGGCGGCAGCCACCGTGCAGGCGGCTTCGGCCTGCCACCACGCCCTCTCCATGAGGCCCTTGAGGAGTTTCTTGTACGTATCCGCGTCCAACGCGTTCGAGAATTTCTCGAGGAACTTATTCGCCAGCGGCTCAGACGAGATGCAGCTCAGCAAGTCTTTAGCCTGATCTTGATTATTCTCTTTCGCGGGTTTTTCGGACACGATGGCGTTGTCTCGTTCTTCTTCCCTTCCAAGAACAAGATCTGTCCTAACGAGTTGACTAGTGTTCAATTGAAGAGCTTCTCCGATTGGTTTGATCGTCTGCAACTTAGGCTGGAAAGGCGGGCGTGAAAGCAAGTTCAAGTTCGGATTGTACAAACTCGTCATCGATAAAGAAGGTGGGCCCGCTCGATCGGGGCGATTCGTTTGATGGAAATTAGGATGAAGATGCAAGCACGTGTCTCGCCATTTTTTCTGCAGTTCTTGAGTTTTCTGCTTGGAAAGCAGTCCCTGTTAAAAAAAAATACGTAATATAAGTCACCCGTAAATTTAATTTGAATTAATAAAACAGTTGTTTCAAACACCTTCGAATCAAAGAAAGACGGATATATATTAATATATATACCTGTGTTGCTTCGTCTGTAGTTTTCGTAGAATCGGTAGTGTTGAGTTTGGCATTTTGCAGCCACTGAGGCAGAGATGGTTTATTAGGCGCGTCTTGTTTAGCTTCGGAAAACAATTTTTGAATGGCGGAGAGTCTCGCCGCTTCTTTCTCGTAATTCTCCATACACTTTGGGCAAACGGTCGGTTTTTGAGACGATGGATCCAAATTTTCGGATATACGCCTTGTTAAACCAGGCATTGGTGGACTTGGTGCAGCCTTCATTGGATTTAAAGATTCCATTTGATTGCTCAAAATTCGATCGGCTCCCAACCTAATAAAATAAAACGAGTCGCTTTAGCTATAATCGGATAATGATAATATTGTCGACACAGTTTCGATTTTGATTATATCAAGAACGAAACTTTGAGGCGGCGAAAAAATATATACCTGGGAAACATTCCGGGAAGAGGCGATCTAGAAGCGATGGGTACCGCCTGCAAATCCCAATCGATTTCCATGGTGGAATGATAAACTTGGCACCTCAAATAAGTTTCGCAAGTGGCGGTTCCGATCAACCAAAGCCTGTTTTTGCCGCCACCGCCGCCACCTTCGTTAGCACCGCCGCTGAATCTGGCCACCAGCTTGGTCATCTCCGCCACTGCCGCCCGCCCGATCTCGGAAACAACCGGCTGCTTCTGCTGCTGCTCCACCAGCCACTTCAAATCACCCAAATCAAGAACCACCCCACCACTGCTAATTTTGCTCTCGATCTCCTTTCCCAATTCCTCGATCTTTGATAATATCCGACTTTTATCGGATAAGAAAAGGCCTTTCTCCATTGATACAACCTGAATATTCTTGAAATTCTGGTCGGTTTCTAATTCCTTGGTTTCGATTTTTTTCAAGAACTCCTTCACTACGGATTCGGGCTCGGAATCGCCCACCAGAACCGGGTTTCGTTTTTTGCTTCTGGACATTATTTCAAACACCTTCTTTACTTCTTCTGTTCTTTGATTCAGTATGATCGGACCGGTTGTTGTTGTTGTTGTTGTTGATGCCCCTTGCGGCTGCAATCGTGGATTTAGATATAAATTCCGATTGGTCAATTGGGCGGCGGCCGGAGATGGGGTTGTCAATTGACTGGTATTGGGAAGTAATCTCGGGGCGAAACTCGACCCGAAGCTAACGTTTCGGGTCGGAATTTGGTGGTGGTGTTGGTGGGGTTGTGCGGCGGAAGCAACCAACGACTGTTCGATGGCGGCTTTCACGGCGGGGCTGGAGAATTTGGCCTCCCTCATAACGCGGCTGACGCTGGGGTCGTCGAGTATCGATATAACGAGCTGCTCGAGCTCGACTTTCACGGCGAGGAGGGGCTGCTGCTGCTGCTCCGGGCAGCCGCGCCGCTGGTGTGCCTGGGCACGCTTCAGCGCCGCCATGAGCGCGTTGGAGATCGGCGGCTCCGGCGGCTCGGCGGCGGCGGCGTTCTGGGTCTGGGCGGCGGCCGCCGCCGTGGGGAGGCGCTCGAGGGCGACGCTGAAGCAGAGCTCGAGGGCGCGGCACTGGAGTGGGTGGCTGGAGTTTGGGTGGGAGCGGATGCACGCCTGCCTCAAGAACCCGGACGGCGAGGAGAGCAGCGTCGCCGCCACGTGGAGCGGCGTTGTCTGGCCGTGGTTGCGGCGGCCGGCCTCCGATATGGAGTGGTTGAGGACGGTGGCCGCATCCGGTGTGAGGGTTTGCTGGATAGTGCTCAACCCTGCTCTCATATTGAATTCCTAATTCCAATAAATTAATCTGCAGAAAATCTAAAATACAGATATACAATTTTTCCCCTTATTTACAATCTTGATTACAAAAAATTAATTTGCAGAAAAAATCTGAATTTTATGAAATGAATAACAAAAATAAGAAGACCCTTCAACTCAAAAATCAGAAAATCGAAAATTAAAACCCAAAGATTGAATCTTTATAATCTGGGTTTTATTGGATATGATGATCTCTACTTTCTCTCTCTATCTTTTGGAAATGAATTTTTTTTTGTTCTGTAATATGAGTTGGGTATTTGAATGTCTGAAACCATAAAAGAAAAGAAGAAAAGCTGTCTTGGAAATTCAACGCGAAAACGAAAGATCGGACAAGCTCCTTCACACAAACCCCTCTCTCTCTCTACAGTTTGTTTCTCTCTCTAAAAGGAGGTGATGATATGAGGAATGAACACACAGAAAAACCCCATCTCTTTCTTCATTGAAGACACCAAAAAAATATCCCTAAATGAAATATAAAACAAATTGCGGAAAAGAAAAAATAAAAGGTAGGTGTGATGTCATAATAAATTTTATTGTTTTTTTTATTTAATTGCATAATATAAAAAGAAAAGAAGAAAAAAAAAAGCACAAAAATCCAAAAGGTGTTAAAAAGTTGAAGTAGAAGGTGTCAGAGAAAGAGGTGTTTGTTTTATTGTTTTCTCAATTGGGATGTTAAAAAAGAAAAAAAAATGAGATTAAAAGGAATTTATGGGAAATAGTAACATGAAAAGTACTTTCTATTGCAAGGATTTCTGGAAATATTAAAATAAAACAATTAGGTACTTTCTTGCTAATTTTATATATTTTTTTATCTGATAGTCCGTCCGAGGTTCGAATTTCATTACCAACGATCGTCAGATCGCAATCGAGTTTCTCGCACACGATTAGTTTAATAATGTGGTTTACATTTCTCCTGTGGTTTGAATGATATTATCCGTGAGTGTATGTTTATTTAGTACACATATATATTTGTCTTCAGGTTTCTTTATTATTGTTTTTTAGAGATTAAATTCTGAGCGAATCAGCCGATATTTAATATAAATCGGACTGCACTAATTTTTTTGACATGTGCACTCTTAAAGCTTAACTCTTAATAAATCACGCTAATTAGGGTTATAGGGGTTATGGATTATGCTGGAGAGTTTTTTTTTTTTTTCTAATTATTAGAATCCTAATTATATTTTTATTTAAACTATTCACGTGTCAATCATTCTACGACATCAATTTTCCTATTAAAACCGGTCATCCTGTCTAAATTTGCAACTTTTTTTTAATCTCAATTTATAGAAAATAAATTTTAAAAATTTTGACATCTACGTGGGGAGTGACCCACCATACTTTTTAGTGTAATGAATCCAAAATATTTAATTGGGATAATTAATTAAAACTAGTAGGTAGTTATATCATATATGCACTTGTTCTCTTGCATCAAGGGGAATAAAGTACTTAAAAATAAATTGTTTAATTTAATTATTTATATATATAAAAAAGAAAGTAACCCAAAAGATAATGGAAAGGTGAGGAAAGAAAGAAAAATGAACCTTTTTGGGGTGGATGAGATGAGGAGATTCATGAGTGGTAAAGATATTACTACTTTATTTGCTTCTCTCTCTAACTTTTTTTCTTTCTTTCTATTTTTCCGTTTGAAGTTTCTCTCTCTAAAAAATGCCAATGACTATAGATTGACTCCTTTTTTAGCTCTCGTTTTGTTTTGTTTTTTAGTTCTCATCTATCATTGACAAAGTGGAATCCCACATTTCCACATTTGCGCGTGGGGCTACGCGTCTTTGAAAGGTGGGAGTGGGAGTTATACGGGAAGATAAATGTTACGTCTGGTTATTTATATCGTTAGGATTTCAATCATAAATCTAGGGCTGTGCATGGATCGGTTTTAACCACCAACCAACCCATTTTCGACCCACAATTTCTGATGGTTAATCAACCATCAACTGACCCATTTAAGTTGGGTCGATAATGTCAACCAACCCATGTATAGTTGGGTCGATAATGGTTTCTAATATGCTAAAATGTTGGTTAGTCGGTTAATTTCGGCCAACCAACTTTATTCATTAATTTATTATTTATTAATTTTAATTAAAATATTTAATATTTTTAATTTCAAATTTTTATTTTATATCACATTTATTAAATTGTTTAATATTGACCAAAATCCTAAAAGCAATAAATCTAACCTAATTATCTAATTTAAACAATTTTAATTTTAGGACATACAGTCTAAATATTTGGACGATTATTATTTGTTGAACTATTTATGTTTAATTGCAATATATATGCCCGTAATGTTTTGAATCTTTTATTTGAATATTATTGAACTAGTGGCATTTAATTTATAAAAGATATAGCGTTGTAATAAGTAATAAAATATTAAAAAAAAATTAAAAAAATATTTAGATGGATGACCCATCAACCAAACCACCAACCAACCCATTAAATTGGTTTTCAACCATCACCCAACCCATGTAAGTTGGGTCGATAACGGTTTCCAATATTTACCAAAGTTGGTTGGATGGGTTGGGTTGGTTTTATGACTGGTTTTTAACCAAACCAACCAACGCACAGCCCTACATAAATCTAGTTAAATAATTATTAATTAAGAACACATACACATGAATATGTGTGTGCGATTATATATAAATCTACGGTTGAAACTCATTCAATGTAAATAACCAGATGTAGCATCTGATTATATACCTTCTTGGATACGTTGTATTGAAACTTTTAAAACTTCTTGATATCATAATTTCAAAGTAATTGTATCATAATCTATAGTCCCTCCATTTTATAAGTGTTGTTTAAGGTTGATTGACGCTAATAAATAAAGTTATTAGTTAGCTCTTATTTTAAGGAGCAAAAATATTATTTGCCAAATTATCTTTTTTTCTTTGTGTTCTCTTTATCGCTTCATTAATTACTTATTAATGTTAGGATAAAGTTAGCCAAAAAATTATCTTGCCTCAAAATTCTAAAGAATTATTTAGTACGGAGAAAAATTACAGCTAAAAAGACACATGGGAGATTTTGTAAAAGTTTTTGATTAAGTAGGAGTTAGTGATTGTGAGTAAAGATGTAAATAAATGCTTATTTCTAACAATTTAATCACTTTTAATACTTATAGTTTTTTAATAATTTAAAATAACACAAGAATTTATTTACAATATACTCATTTTTATTGCACTAACATTATCATGGTACAATAGACACTGTATCCAGTATTCATTTGAATCAACATATGGCGAACTCCACCAAATGTAATTTTATACACGTGTATTGTTAACTATCACTTGTTTTATATATATATATATATATATATATATATATATATATATATATATATATATATATATGCTCTCTTGAGCATCTCCAACAAGAAGAATCATAGCTCTAATTGGTTATGTTAAATTCATACATTCTAGCTATCCATCTCAAAAGATGCTTCTCCAAAATGAAGAGCTAAATATTTACATACCATCTAAATTATACATATTGGCCTTCAAATTTGGATAATTGGCTAAAAATTTAGCTCTTTAGAATCTTTTCTTACCATTTGTTCCGAAGGTGACAAAAGATTTCAACTATCATCTCCCCAACCACTATTTTTCCTATTTTAATGCAAAAGGTTGAAATACAATAAAATAGTTAGCTAAAATTTTAAGAGCCCATTCGCTTACCTATATCGATTAGTTTAGATTAGATGAAATTGAATTAATCTTCTATTGACTAATTAATAATTTAGATAGTAAAATGTTCGATTCATTGAATTAGATCTTGTATTATATCTGTTAAATATATGGTATTATATTTATTCAGTCTGTAAAATCTTTTACTTAATAAAATTAACATGTAGTTTGAATGATAAAATAGTCTTTTACTCGTTTAATTAACCCCTATTGAATTAATCTCAAGGGAGGGAGGAGTGCTACTAATTCAATGAAATAGTAGCATTTAATAACGGATTTTGATTTTAGTAGTGAGTTTGAAAAAGTGTGAATCTCGTCAATCAAACGTGTTATCAACCCCCACTATTTAGTCAATAAAACTTTATAGCAGTAACCCAACGAGCACTAAAAGTATTATTAGATTAAGTAGCTAAAAGTTGATACATACAATACTCTACAATAGCTAAAATTTTACATTTAGCTAAGTAATGTAGCTCCCCTTGTTGGAGATGCTCTTACACATTTTATGCTCTTACAAATTTAAAAACGGTCGTACGTAAATAAAATATAAATAAATATACATCTAAAATAGTGTAATAATAATAAATGATTTGCACATAGAATGAGCTAATTTGGAAGTCGTGATTAACACGCGCGAGTAGGCAAGTGTAGGAGGGTGGAATAATTAATTAGTCCATGTTTGCCTTTAAACCAATTTTCAACTTTTCGCACGCAAACGGCTCCGAAAGGGCATGCGCACATTAGCGCGGCCACCATCCTTTTCACACCTACTCTTCTTCCTCTTCTTTTTTCCATTTACCTTTTTTTTCTTTTTTTGTGCCTTTTTAGTGCATTTAAAAAAGGCAACACATTTTGCTTAAATATTTTGTGCTATACATAATAATAATAATAATACTACTTAGCTAAAAAGTCTACATTTGATATTAAAGTCAAAAGTGCCTTGTATCTGGGGGAAATATCAGATTCAATTACTTCTATTATCATATACTCCATCCGTTCCATATTAAGTGTCGTTTTTTGCTTTGCACAAGTATTAAGAAGCTCCATAAATATGTCTTGATTTTAGGTAAAATATATTAGAAAGACTAAAATAACCTTAATTATTTAATGATGTGATAAGAGAGAGTTAATATTTATAGTTGAATTAATAAGGTTAAAATAGGAAAAAAAATATTTAATGTAATATTGGAAATCTAAAGTGACAGATAATATGGAACAAAAATATTTTTAAAAAAGAGACAGTTATTATGGAACAGATGGAGTAATTATTTAGGGCAATTAATTCCACTTTCCCCTTGTACTTTGACTCAATATTACTTTGCCCCCTTGTACTCTGGTTCAATATTACTTTACCCTTTTTACTCTCAATTGCATCGATTTGTCCCCTTGTACTTTGGTTCGATATTACTTTACCCCCTTCTACTCTCAATTGCATCGATTTGCCCCTATGTACTTGAAAATTTTCTCAATGTGACCCTCGCCGTTAGTTTTCACACTTTTGACATTTACACGGTTTGATCTAAGTTTGAAAATTACAAAAAAGTCACCCCTCCCAGTTTAAAGGCACCCCTCCCAGTTTAAACTAATGGCGGAGGCAAATCGATGCAATTGAGAGTAGAAGGGAGTAAAGTGATATCGAGCCAAAGTACAAGGGAGCAAATCGATGCAATTGAGAGTAGAAGGAGGTTAAGTGACATCGAGCCAAAGTATAAGGGGGCAAAACGATGCAATTGAGAGTAAAAAGGGTAAAGTGATATCGAGCCAAAGTACAAGGGAGAAAGTGGAATTTACCCTATTTATTATATACAAATTCAATAAGAGATAACATTATCATTTAATTCTAAAAAAAATAACAATCAATTTCATTATTATCGGCACTAAAATTTTGCATTTTGGACGGATATGATCAAAATTAATATTTTAGAAAATAACCAAAATCGAAAATCAGAAACCTGAAAATCCGAAACCGAAACCAGAATCGAACTCGAAACCCCGAAACCCAATAGCCTGACGCCCGAAACTCAAAACCCAAAACCCAAAAATCGAGTGATTAAATAATTTTAATCTCCGCAGTCAAACTTTGGAACATTAGAATGATATAAAACTTGTTTCAAAATCAAATTTTTTTAGATTGGAACTGTTAATGAGTTCATCTATCTTAAGCGTCACTTAAAAATATCGGATCCAATGAACTTGTTATTGTCGTCACTCGTCACTATACCTACGACACTAATTTATGTATTTCAATTTGATGCCCGTAAAATAATGACAATAAAAATGTAATAACAATGACAATTTTAAGCATAATATTATCAATATAATTATGTCACTATTACTAATATTTCTAGTAATGTCAATTAATACTTAGAAAACACAATTAACTTATTCAAAGACTTGATGCTCAATTCGTTGAAACAAATTCTTTCAAATGTTGTATATCTTGGTTTGTCGTCTAATACTCATAGCATAAATTGAAATTGTAGGGGAATCATTTGCACAACTTGATGCAATTAATTAAAAATTTGACTATTAAAGATAGACAATCTAATTAATTGATTTCTTTTAATTTAGGTTATTAATATCTTGGTGTTATTTTCCATAATATCCAATATATTAAGGCTTTGTTTGGTTGGAGAGATTAACTATTGGACTTTGTTTGATGTTTGGTATCCCAATAACTTGTTGGGTCGACCCGTAAATACTATGTTGTCATGGTTTATATCTTGCCTTCTAGGCATGTTTTTTATTGGACCTTCCAAAAGCCAATAATACAATTAGGTCCCGTTTGGTTGGGGAGATTATCCATGATTAACTAATTAAATAGTTGGACTATGTTGGATGTTTGATATCTCGAATAACTTGTCGGGTCGACCCGCAAATGTTATGTTAGCATGGCTTATCTTGCCTTTTAAGCATGTTTTTTGTTGGACCTTCCAATGCCCAATAAAACAATTGGACTTCATTAGATTATTTAATCTTATCTTGGCTAATCTTATCTTGTTAAGCAAACGAGGCCTTATATTTCATTAATTTATTTAATATCTTCACTAAACAAAAAATATATATAATTTTATTAGACGAACTATAATTCCAACTTGCCAGCACTTCCGAAAAAATAAGACAACTAATCAAGTAAGTTGATCGAAAGTCAACTAATCAGAGCTTCGGTAACCTGTCGTCGTGCAGTTGACACAGTAGAACAATGTTAGCCAATTAATTGAGTCAGCTGGTAGGAATTCAGCTGATGAGAAGTCAGCTAATCGAAGTATTGGCAACCGGCCGCCATAAATAAAATAAATAAGAGAAAATGAACTCTAATTAACGTTTGAAAATAGTAAGAAAACATGTATAACTATTTATTTGGGTCTATCTCATGAAGTTTACTATAAAAAATAAAATAAAATGTAGTACTAACCCCTAACTATGTAAGTTAGTGTGAGAGGTATGTGAATATGTTTTGGCAAAAATAAAATACTATTTAATTATTTTAAAATTAATCTTTAGTTTAAACAAATTTTGAGGGAGATGTATGTAATATTTTTAAAATATGAAGGATGATCCGCATGTAATTAAATCTATCCTCCAATGAAACAATGTAATTTACTCAATATTTAATTAAAGGTAAAAATAGAACTTTAAAAAACGTCAACAACCCTTAACGGGAAATCATGAATACATAACATTTTTAGTAAATGTAAGACATTTTTTTTTAATTTTAATTTTTATCCCTATTTTAGAATGTATTTTAGAATTTATAGACATTTTAATATAAAAATTATTTCTCATTCAATATTTATCATTAATTGTCTACATAACTACATTTACTCTCTACAATTTCCAATCTCAGACACATATGAAGAAACTCTTTAAATTCGTTAAAATTCGTTTATACTACAAAATATTTTGTCCGATGAAAAATATTCACTATAATCGACTTCTTTAAACGTCTTGAGACGATCCTCGTCCAAATTAGTAACACAATTAATATATATTATAAAATATGGAACATAAAACAGAAAAATGGAAATTTGGTACAGAAAACATGAAACTCCTTTCGCACTGAAATGAATTTGTTACCTCACTTTCAGCCGTATCATCCTCCAAAACCAATAACTCCCCGTTCTTGGTGATTAATGATGATTAATTGTGTGATTTTCTTCCAAAGTAATGTCATGGAGACTTATAAAAAATATTTTGAAAGAATAAGATGAGATATATTAGGCTATGAATTTTCAAATAAAGTGTCTACGTTTACTAAAAGTCTTCATGTGATATTCCGGCAAAATAACATTCTTAAAAACTTCTACAATAAATGGATTTGAAAAAATAAGATGGGATATATATTAGCTTTTCATTTTCTAAAATAAAATGTGCTACATTTACTAAAACACGTCCTGCATTTATCACCACATATAATTAAATAGTGTTAATTGTTAGATAATACTTAGACATAAGAAAGTATGTGACATTTTTCGAACCATAGGGGTGAGACTGAAATTAGACATAATCCGAGGGGGTATAAATGTAATTTATCCTAAAAAAAGAAATAGTATCCCCTTGTGATTTTATTTTTATTTTTTTTCCTATTGGTTAGAATTAGAGCCTGTTTGGCTAAGCTTATAAGCTCCTAAAAACATCTTATAAGATGTTTAGGAGCTTATAAGTTGTTAAAAGGTGTTTGGTAAAAAAATTGCAAAAGATCTTATTTTTTCCATAAATAAGCTCTTAGGGAGCTTATAAGATGTTTTTAAAAAAGTACCTCTACCCCACCTTTTTTTCTTTAAGATCTTATTTGCTTCTTTACTAAAACACTTAAAATACAAAATTACCCTCAAATACTTTATTATATTACATGAATACTAATAATATTTATATTTTATCAAAACAACGTATTCTTGTAATAAAGATTAATAATTAATTAAATATAATTATCGTAATTATCATAATAATTGTAAAAAATAGTATTCTCTATTTATATTTTATATGTATATAAAAACACACGAATATTCTTATTATCTCCATAATAAATTATATTTCTTTCATCTATAAAAAAAATTATATTTCTTTTACAACTTTTATTTTATATTATTATTATTATTTGAAAAAATAATTTGTAAATATTATAATAATATTTTAGGAACAAAAGTATTTGAGTCAAATAAGTTTAACAATTATACTGGCGTCATGTATTTTTTTGTCATTATAGCAATAAACAGACCTTTTATTTCCAAACACCTGAATAACTTATAAAAACAAAAAGTAACTTATAAGCTACATATCCAAACACCTTAAAAAATAATTTTTAAAATAAGATCTAACAGCTTATCAGCTCCTAAAACATCTTATCAGATGTAGGAGCTTATAAGATGTTTTAAATAAGCTTAGCCAAACGGGCTCTTAGAACTTTGTTGTAAAGTAGATGTTTCATTCGAGAAGTCTTCACAAATCAGTAATCAGTAATCACAATCAAAAATCATCATCATATTCTCCTTTTTGCCTTTTAGTAACGCACGCTTTTACTTGCCTCTTTTTTACTGCCTTTTAGTTTTTTCGTGCTGGAACCAACTTTTCACCCCCCCCCCCCCCCTACATCAATTACAGTTTAATCCAATATATAATAATATATAACTTTTATCAGTCAATTACTTATATATACCCTATATTTTATTTAAATAGAGATATTTTTTGTAAGAAATTAATCAGGAAATTGGAAAAGAAAATCATGGATGCATGATAGTAAAATTGCACAAAATTAAAAGTCAATTTTTCTAAAAAAAATAGGGTAAATTACGTTCAAACCCCTGAGATAAGGTAAAATTATGAAAAAAATCCTTTTAATTTAGGTAATTACAAACACACTGCTCAACTATGTATTTTCTTACAAAAAAATCCATCATTTAATAGATAAATTCGACCCAGTAAAAATGAACGTATATGACAATACATAGTGAAGGGGTTTCGTATTGGACCTTAAATCAAGGTGTTGATCGTAATTTTTACCTAAAAATTATAAACGATTTTACAAGAATTGCCGATATAAGAACTTACATCAAGAATTTTTAATTTAATGGAGTATTGTTTTATATTTATAACTATGATAATGATCCGCCGAGGAATTGAAGCTGAATTGATTATAATTAATTAATTAATTAATTATATTGAATCGAACATAAGAATCCCATGATAAATGGATAACAAAGATGAAAAGTACAGGCGTGATGAGGAGAGAGAAAAAAAAAACCACGAATGAATAAATATAAAGCAATTATAAAAAATAAAAAATAAAATAAAATAAAAGAATAATAAAAGCGAAAGTGAAAACTGTGAGTCACAGAACAACTTTTTACATTAATAACCTGTCGGTAGTCACGCATTTCTGTCTCAAATTTATCTTTTCTGCTACAGATATTACAGAATCTTATGATACGATTTGCTCTTTTACAGTTTTACCCCCAGTACAATATGTAATTACACTCTGGTTTTTGACACCGGTCACGATATAGAACGGGTCATATATTGAACCGGTTCAACACGGTTTCAATAGTTTTTTTTTTTTACTAATTTTCATTTTTAATTATTTGTAAATAATTATGAAGTAATTTATTTTGTTAAAATTCACTTACAATAAAATATATGTCATAACTATAATATTTATTCCATATGTCTATAATTTGAATTTCATCAACTACCATATGGTCATATTCCAACGACTTCTTCGACCATACGCCCGGTGATAAACATTGGGTGGGTCTTCTGCTGCAACGTATCCTTTTTTATTTTATAATATATTCTCCCGCTAGGTTTTACTTTTAGGGATTTTAGAAAAATAAAAAAAAGACACGTGGCAGCAGAAGACCCACCCGGTGTTTATTACCGGGTGTACGTAGGGTCGAAGGAGCCATATTCCAACTATATCATATGAATATATATTTGATATAAAAAAGTTGGGCAAATTACGGTCAAACCCCTGAGTTAGTCAAATTACAAAAATCCGTTAATGTTTGGGTAATTACAGTCACCCATTAATTATGTATTATCTTACGAAAAGACCCATCCAGAGGTAAATTTATGAATGTTAATTTAGTAAAACCGAACCGAAATTTCGGTACGCCAACATTTCATACTGTTTACCGAAATAAATATTCGATTTGGTTCGGTAAATAACCAAATTACATAAATTTTATGTAAAAGTATTTAAAAAGAGGGAGTGACTGTAATTACCCAAACAAGAGAGATTTTTTCGTAATTTGACCATACCTCAGGGGTAGCCGTAATTTGCCGAAAAAATAAAACTATTTTTTTAATATTCATTAATAATTTGAATATTAATATTTCAATGATACTATCTCTATTAAGAGAATTAGTTTAGACACAACTTTTTGAGATCAATTAGTTATAATTAATAATAAAATAAGGCTAATTTTTAATGTTAGTATGATTACCAAAATCTTAGATCTCTATAGCCTAGTGATACATCTAGGCAATAGGAAATAGACCAATGTAAACGTCTAAGTCCAATATAGCCCTTTTTGACTTTGAATATTCAATTGTTTGTGTGAACATTATTTAAATCAAGTGGAAAAAAAAATATGCTATACGGCCATGTTGCATGCAATTTGCTATACACATTACTTTTTTCTAGGAACAAACTAATATCATCTCATAAGTCATTAGTGTTAACAGCTAGGGAGAAATGTTCTGTCTATTTCTAAGGAATGGTCTACTTGGTGAAGTAAAAAAGAACGATGTTTTTTTCATTACAAGTTTAAATTTCTTTATTATCACTCTTTTGGACAAAACTTAATTGTTACATTTCGAATGACTACGAGTTCTCTCTCGTCAATCATAAAATACGTTTATTTGATATATATGTATAACACCAAAGAACGTAGAGAGTAAATCAATATCAACATGAATTTATATATAATCAAACACATAAATGTATAAATGTGTGTAAAACATGCGCTAATATTTTTTTTTATTGATAAGAGAGTATGGAACTATTCGAAATGTGTTGGTAAATTATGTCATTGTATAATAACTCGCAAATTACAGGTTAGATGCAGACTACATAAATTAATCAGGTATGACGAATTTAACCTAAAAAGTATTAATAAAGGAATTTAAACACGAGTCAAATGATTACTCGTTTTCTTGTTCCACCAACTAGACCACCCCTTATGGTAAAAGAAGCCCCGCAAATGATCATTGCCATTAATTCCCAAATTCCCCATTTTCATTTTTTTTATAATTATTTTGATGAATATTAATTACCAAATTCAATGGATGTGATCAAAGATTTTTCTAAGTGTCAATTGTCATCGTATTAAGGGGGACTTTGCCTCCATAACTAGGAAAGTAATTTGGACCACTCGACAATTTGACAAAGTTGATAGTTCTTTTGTTAAATATAAATTAATAATTGAATTGGAAAGTCAATCAAGATCCAAGTGTGCCATTAAGTTTTCGAGTTAAATCATTTAATTATGTAGGATGTTATTGTGTATTGTGTATTCTAAATTCAACACTAAATATAATATTTCCTCTGCTCTTAAAGTAATTGTCGTTTTTTCAGTTGTGCACAAGTATTAAAAATGCCGATAAATATATTTTATTTTTAGAGAAAAAAAATATATTATAAAGGCTAAAATAATCTTGAGTTAGTACTTAGAGTTGAATTAATAATGTTAAAACAGGAAAAAATGCATTTAAAGCAGTATTACAAATATAAAGTGACAAATAATATGGAACAATTTTTTTTTTTAATAATTATTATAGAAAAGAGGGAGTATAAAGTATAACTGTACTATCCTTCCTACTAATTTCCTCTTCATTAATTATTCCTTTTTATTTGTTTGTTAGAGTTAAAAAAGACGTTGAAAAAAATATTATTTAATGATAATTTGAATTCTAATTAGGGTACAAATAATTAAAACAATTTTTTTTCTTCTTAAATTATTATAGTGATAGTTGCATAAAGTCTTGAGAACCTAATTTTTGGACAATTGGGGCTCTCAATAAATGCTTATGGACAAATAACATCAATTACAGCTCTCATTAAATATCTTTTGGACACATAACAAGTAGGTTTTGCCGTCACTAACAGGTTTTGCTGTAATATTTGGAATAATTAATTCCAATTAATTCATTTATAATTTACACTGAAAGACTTTCAGGACTTGACCTAAAAAACTTAGAGTTGAGATATAACAACAAATAATTTTATTTGAGTCTTGGCCTGTTAATTAGGCAAATTTGGACCTGACTTTGTATCGAGTTTCATTTAATTTCTTTTAATTTGTACTTAATTAGACAAATTAGTGCGAAAACTTTAACTTCTTAAAGTATTTGTGTTTCAGACACGTTTTGTGTCCGACATTCGAGGACACCTGCCGGACACCTTATGGGCCATTTTGCAAATTTCTGAAGAAATGTGCTTGAATTAGCTAATTTTCAAATATTTTTGTTGTTTTCCGAATTATTTACATGATTTAATGATCAACTGCAAATTGATAGTTAATAATAATAGTTATTTTTTTAATATATTTATATGGATAAAAACTTATATATGTTTATATAGGATATTTATAAATACACCCCTATATTTTTAATATTTACACGTTTTCCCCCAGTTCAATTATCCGTCATGCAGTTTCCCCGTTTTCCATATCGCCATTCCGTGTTACATAATTTATGAGTTTTGATTAAAAAAACCAACTAAGATCTCTTTCAAATTATTTACTTAGCCCTCTCCTTTTCACATTCTCAAAATTTTGATTTGGATTTACTTATGTGGCTTGAAAGGTTTCTAATTGTAAATGTGAAAATTGAGATTGTTTTTGTCTAAAACATTATGCCCATATTTGAAGCATACAAATTGTAACAATACAATACATCTCAATAATTTTAGTTCATATATATATATATATATATATATATATATATATATATATATATATATATATATATATATATATATATATATAGAGCACTTTTCCTCACTAATTTGTTTGTTCTTACTACAACACTACAAAGATTACTAAAAAAACATAAATAAATGGGAAACTTTCTCTATTGTCATAAGTACATTATTCGACTATTATGACTTCCAATAGGCCTATTTCCCTATTCAAATTAAAAGTTTTTCAATCAATAATTTTATGATCAAATAAAATCTTCACTTGATCTCAAAAAAAAAAAAAAAAAAAAAAAAAAAAAAAAAAAAAAAAAACTTCACTCAAAGGCTAATAATTGATGTTTTGTTGAGAGACATTAGGGCCCATAAACTCTTTTCACTTGTGTTAGTCAAACCCCACCACACTTTATCGATGTATATTTAGTTAAATCATGCTATATATATATATATATATATATAGGGTTGGCAATTTAGCACTCCCCACCGAGTATCCGCTCCGTCCCAGATACCCCGATAATCCACATCCCGTTAGCTGATTGACTTGTAATGAGTACGGGGCGGGTGCGAATTTTTCAAAACCCGCCCCGTACCCCCATGGCCATCCTTGTATATATATATATATTATACTCAAATCATGTGTACTTTAATTCTCTCTGCATGTTTACAAAGACCAGGTTTTGTAGGTGCTACATTCAGTGTTATAAATCTATAATTCAAAATCACTCGTATTTTTATCGGGGTGTAGCATCTCATAGACCCAAAGACCATAAACAGAAAGTGGATTTGCTTTTTCCATGAGATTGACAATATATGGTAAGGGAATCTCTAGTCAAACAAAAGATGGCCATAGCCTTTTTGCTTGCACAAGAAATTACACATCATTTTTAATTGACTTTTGATGTATAACATGTTGGGTAGAATAGTTTCATGTCAAATTTATAAAATCCCTATAAATGTGTTTGTTTATTTTGTAAAAAAAAAAATATTATTTACAAATTAGTCCATGAATTATTATGTTATTAAAGAAGTTCATTGCTTAAGATACTTAAAACGGAAAGGCCAATCAATTCAATTCACTTGTGGTATCCGACTCACCCCACAAAATAATAAATAGTATATATGGAAAATATACGATGCCAAAATATTTGCTTAATAAAGAATATTAATAAATGGCATATGCTCCATAGAGAAAAAAAAGAGTAAAAGACCCTTCAAAAGTTATGACCACATAATGAATATTTCACTTACTCAAAAAAAAAAAAAATATATTTTCAGTTTTGGTCCTTTTATGTTCATAAGAAAATATACTTGGTCCATCATTTTTCAGAAATTCAACAATTTTAGTTATTTCCGTTAATACTTTGTTAGTAGTACTAACAGAACCAAGTGTGTTCCCATTACTGTCTTAACTGACGGACTAACGGTAAATTAATGAAAATCACTGAAAGTGTTAAATTATTGAAACATGAGGGACACACAATGTCTTTTCTTATGAACATGTGGGCCAAATATAAAATCAGTACAAATTTGAGGGATGAAAACTATAATTTTCCCCAAATCTTTTTTCCATTCCACTTCCGATCATAGGGGGCTCATTCTTTTTTTAAAATATTGATATTTTTAAGGTTAGATCAAATTAAAGAAATTGGCTAAGACACTTTATAAACGTAGCCTTTTATTTAATTGAGTGGTTGTCTAGATAAATTATTAACAATTAAAACCATATATATATATATATATTCTGCTTTTAAAAGTTGAAACAGAATTGTAGGTAGACCCTTCCACCCAAAGGAACATACCATAATAATTTTAGCTCACACGCTTTTAAAAAGTGCTTTTTTTCGTAGTTAAGGTTTTCGATACGTCATTAAATAATTAAGTGCTTACGAACGACGAGTTTTCTACATTAATTATCTTGTAACATATCGTTAAGTAGAAGAGTTCACCAACACTAGCTTTTGTTATTCGAATGATCGATGCTAGTTTAATGTAGTGGTATTTCGAATCTTATATATATATATATATATATATATATATATATATATATATATATATATATATATATATATATATATATATATATATATGGTAAATTACAAACACGTCCTTGAGGTATGGTCAATTTACGAAAAATCCTTATTGTTTGGATAATTACATCTAGCCCCTCAACTATGATTTTTTCTTACATCTCCACCCTTATGGTGTCAAATTCAACATAATCGTCTAGATTTTGCGGAATGTGCTCTAGTTTGTACTTGTTTTGTATAAAAATACAGTTTCTGATGCACCACAATTTGATATATACAAGCTAAAAAACATATATTATGATCATCTTGCTTCAAAATGTGGAGTTCGAATGGGATAAAATGGGTACAAAAGTGATAATATTTCATATAATGTCAAAGATTCCATTAAATTTGAAACCGCAAGAATTGACATGTAAGAAGATTTATAGTTGAGGTGGGTGATTGTAATTACCCAAACAAGAGGGAGGTTTTTGTAATTTAACCATACATTAGGGTTGTTGTAATTTACTCTATATAAATATGAAAAACAATATTGAAAATGAAATAAAAAGGGATTCTTATTCAGTCCTATCCACGTCTAAGAATAGCATATTCCAAATCCCGAAGCTGATAGTTCTATTTGGATTTGATTTGGTCGGCAAATTATAATTTTAAATTGGTGATACAGTTCATAACTCGTATGGAGTAATAAATAATAATTTATAAATAAATAGGCAAACTTAATCTTTACTTTTCAATCCAATTTTTCCAAATACAAATTCCAATAAAATTTTAATCCCAACTCCATTTGCCAAGTATTTACCAAAAAACCCATCACACAAGAAAGAACTATATGTAAATCCCCTTATGATGTATTCTTTCTAGTACACAATCTTTGAATGATGAAATTTTACAGAGGTACTTTGTAATAAAAATTGGATTGTGATAAATGTCGTTTCAGTTTTGAGAATATTGTTCAACTTTAGATGTGATCTTGACCATTTTTAATGTGAATTTTGGAAAATTCTGAATATGGAATTTGTAGTTCTTTCAGTTAGTTTTTTAATCCAATTTGAATCATCGAGATTGGACGTCGGACGAGAAAGATATGAATAAATCGACGAACATTGACAACTACTTCGATGTTTCGAGTTATCTAAAATTCAAATAGTAACTCATTCGACATAACTTTACCACCCGACATCAACTGATTCAAGTTGAACTAGAAAACTAACTCAAAAGATTACGGTTTCTGTGTTTTGAATTTGCCAAACAAACTAATAAATCACGTTCAAATTCAGAACTATATTAGTAAAATTGAACCGACATTATAAATATAATTCAGATAATTTTTCAGAGAGGTAAATTGAGACCTTGAGTAATGGGCTTTCGAGCTTGAGCTAAGGTATATATTGGGCCTCTATGGGCATGGCCCAATTTCAGCTTAAGTTTGTACCAAAAACGCGAAATCCCCTTCAATATGTCATATTAAGCTAAATTAATATGACATGCATCAAAGTATATTGTTTGTCCAAATTTCAAAATCTTATGCACAAAAAATGAATTTAATATTTTACTCCCCTTCAGTATATATATATATATATATATATATATATATATATATATATATATATATATATATATCACACTTTTATCTCTACGATATTGCTCTACGAGACTTGGAGGTATTCTAATTTGGGCGTCGGAGTGCTATCGCTGGGGGCACCCCTCCCGATCCATTTTTGCAGGTCTACGATGCAAAAGCCCAAAGTGGAATGACTCCAAAGAGAGTTTATAATACACGAACCTGAATTTACAGATTCGGGGCTTTAATAATTAACAAAAACATCGTCTTGATGAATAATATATAAATACAAATGAAAGTAAATACGTATTTAATACGCTTCGATGCCGAAAATAAAGTACCTTTCCGCAAAAAATGCTTCCCCGAACGCGCTCCGTTCAATCAATTAGGTCGAAAGACAACATGCTGAAAAGGTAAACATAAGCAGAAAAAAAAAATCAGTTTTCAATTTTCATCGATTAAAACAAATAAAGTTTTTAGTGTTCGAATAGAATCCAATTACAATAAATCAAATAAGAAACACGATCGTTTGATTATTACCTTGATTTGTGTCCGATTATAAGTATAAGTGATGTGTACTAATCCATCATTTGATTGAATAACAGCTGGATAAGAGAACTCCATTCCCGCGTTCTCTTCTAGCGTGACAACATCTTGCCAGGTGTCACCGTCGTCTATAGAAACCGCAACTTTTAGCACACCCCGCGAAATTGTATTGTAAGCAAGCACTAAACGCCCGTCGCTCAACTTGACTCCGTCAATTCCTAAAAAAAAAAAAAAAATATTTATATAATTCGTAATTATTTAATCAATCATGAATTTATCTTGCTAACCAAACGAGGGCTTTATTTTAAAACCTGAATTTGGATTTGGCAATTCGGTTGGCCTCGCGTAATCCCATGTGTGACCGTTGTCATTCGATTCGGACATGCAAATTTTATTAATACCCTCGAATGATCTCAAAAGAACACGTAAATTTCCTTTTGCGGTTTTGTAAGGAACGGGTTGAATCACACTTAGAGATTTATTTTGAATGTATATCGGCCCGTATTTTCTCCACGATCGGCCTAAATCCGCAGTTATCTAAAAAAAAAAATCAACCAATAATTAAAAAATATATAAAAATTATTTGTAAAATTATATAAGGTTGATTTCTCCATAGAATTAAAGAAACCTCCATCCATGCACCCCAAGAATTCCAGCTCTCGACCGAAGATCCGCAGAGCAAGTCCCCGTTTTCTAGCAAGATTGGCTAAAGACGAAAAAATATATTTCGAGTCACAAAAGGGACTTTATAAAACTCAAATAATATTTAATTAATAGAGACAAATTCACAAATTCAGTTAAACCTTATTTTTAATCGGTCCCAATATGCCGGGAGGAAGTTGTTCTCTTTCCGACCACGTGGCCCCACCGTCATCCGATCGCTTCATACATCCGCTCCATCTACATATTAAACCAAATTAAAACTCAATTAACGCTGAAATATTTAGTTAAAAATAAATCAAACGAGGAGCGTAAAAAAAGGATACGATCCCATCTATTTGCCTATTTAAATACAAGAAACTCGAAAAACTTCATCATTTACTAATGAAAAACGAAACAATGGAGAAACGACTTACTTTTGAACTTCTTGACCGATTTT